>NC_137905.1:51950952-52114722 GCF_963455335.1 Martes martes
CCTGTAAGTTCAGAGTCACCAGAGCATCCATGAAGGTTGTCACTGGGTGAGCGACTTGTTGGAAACATTTCCTTTTGGATCAGTTTGCTGTGGGACCACACATCTAGAGCTGGAAGCAAGACTAGGAAATTCGTGAGAATTCTCCCAACTGGCAAAAGTGGCAGGACGTAACTGGGAGAAAGAAAAAAAAAAGATGAGGACAAAAATGCCTCAACACCAGCACGTTCATTGTGAACCTGTCTTGGGTAAGAGAAAATGCCCACCTGATGCTGATGATGGAGAAAAACTGAGAAAACAAGACCTTCTAGAAAGAGTATATTGGCTCAAGGTACACAAAACTCACATATTTTCCCACTGTTTTGGGTTCTTATTTTTAAATTAACCTTGAGCGTGTATTGAGTTACACACGTGATTACAGTTTCACAAAGAGAAAAAGGCACCAACGTGTATAGAATAAAAACTTCCCTTTTAGGCCTCTTTTCTCCCCTCAGCCCAGATGCAACCACATGGCACTGAGGAACCACTTTCTGTCCCAGAGGCAGATGCACCGCTTGGTGCTTGGGTTTCCATGTATTTGGTTGTTGAGACATTTATAGGCTCCAGTGTTTCTCATATAATTGAAGTCAGTTTATTTTGTCCCTCCCCCCCACTTAAGTCATGGCCTCCTGTCTGCGTCATTGCACATGGCCCCTTAAATGGCCCCCTTCCAATTCCACACGGAGTCTGGCCTGTAGAAGTTGTCGGCATGGAACAGACCCCATCAGTCACTTACTCAGGCAGCAAGCATTTGTCACACGGTCACTCTGGGTCAGGAGTCCAGGCACAGCCCAGCTTGTGCCTCCAGCTCAAAGTCTGTCCGGGCTGCAGTCTCATCTGAAGGCTCGAATGGCGGAAGGCCCAACCCGAGCCCATTCATGGGCTTGCTGGTGGGTTTCAGTCCCTCAGAGGCGACTGGGCCCAGAGCCTCAGTTCCTTGCCATTGGCCGGAAGTATCCCTCCATTTCTGACCACGTAGGCCTCCTCGTAGCGCAGCTCACAGCATGGCGGCTGGCTGCTCCGGACGTGAGAGGGCAGCCAAGATGGAAGCCAGAGTCTCTTTGTAGCCCAGTCACAGAAGGGATATCCCATCGCTTGGGCCATATTTTGGGCGTTACAACAACTCAGTTGGCCCCATGCACACTGAAGCTGAGGTGTAACGAAGGGAGTGTAATACCAGGAGGTGTTGGGCGTGCGGGGGCCATGTTTGAAGCGCTTTGCCACACCGTGCGTGACGGTTGGAAGGCTCTGCAGGTTTTCACGTAATCAGAAATGCTACCGAGACAGAGCGTGTAGGGATTTTTACGTACGTTTCTGCTCAATTGTGCAGACGTTCCTGTGGGATTCAGTCTTAAGAGCAAAATTTCAAGAAGAGTGTGCCGATTTTGTTTGGATTTAGTTGACTCTTTAAAAATTGGGTTTATTTTTATTTTTTTTAAAGATTTTATTTGAGAGAGAGTAACCGAGAGAGAGAGAGGGAGCAGGGGGAGGGAGAAGCAGACTCCCCGCTGAGCAGGGAGCCCCACGTGGACCTTGATCCCAGGACTCAAGGGTCATGACCTGAGCCAGAGGCAGACGCTTAACCAACTGAGCCACCCAGGTGCCTCATGAATTTATTTTTTGTATTTATAAAACCTTCATGTGGTTCACAGTTTAAGAGGCATCAACCTGATGCCTAATCTCCCAGTTCCCTCTGGAAATCAGTTACCAATTTTCTACTGGTTTTTGTTGTTGTTGTTGTTGTTGTTTGTTTGTTTGTTTTAGTTTTAAGTAGGCTCCACACCCAACAAGGGGCTTGAACTCATGACCCTGAGATGAAGAGTTACATGGTCTACCAACCTAGCCAGCCTGGAGCCCCTCAATTACCAATTTTCTTATGTGTCCTTTCAGAGCTTCGTACAAGCTGGTGGAAGCAGACAGAGACATAATCATTTTCTGGCTCTGCTATCCAGTGGCAGGCTAGTTTATATATATTTTTTATTATTATTATTTTTTAAAGATTTTATTCATTTATTTGACAGAGATCACAAATAGGCAGAGAGGCAGGCAGAGAGAGAGAGAGAGAGAGAGAGGAGGAAGCAGGCTCCCTGCTGAGCAGAGAGCCCAAAGTGGGGCTCCATCCCAGGACCCTGAGATCATGACCTGAGCTGAAGGCAGAGGCTCAACCCACTGAGCCACCCAGGCTCCCCTATATATATATATATATTTAAATATTTTATTTATTTATTTGACAGACAGAGATCACAAGTAGGCAGAGAGAGAGAGGAGGAAGCAGGCTCCCCGCTGAGCAGAGAGCCCAAAGTGGGGCTCCATCCCAGGACCCTGAGATCATGACCTGAGCCAAAGGCAGAGGCTTTAATCCACTGAACCACCCAGGCGCCCCTTAATTTATTTTATTTTTTTAATTTTTTTAAAATATTTTATTTATTTGACAGAGAGAAATCACAAGTAGGCAGAGACGCAGGCAGAGAGAGAGGAGGAAGCAGGCTCCCTGCGGAGCAGAGAGCCTGATGCGGGGCTCGATCCCAGGACCCTGACCCGATCCGAAGGCAGAGGCTTTAACCCACTGAGCCACCCAGGCGCCCCCCCTAGTTTATATATTTTTTTTTTATTTATTTTTTTTTTTTTAAAGATTTTATTTATTTTATTTGACAGAGAGAGAGAGATCACAAGTAGGCAGAGAGGCAGGCAGAGAGAGTGAGAGAGGGAAGCAGGCTCCCCGCCAAGCAGAGAGCCCGATGCGGGACTCGATCCCAGGACCCTGAGATCATGACCTGAGCCGAAGGCAGCGGCTTAAACCACTGAGCCACCCAAGCGCCCCCTAGTTTATATTTTTAAAACAGCTTTATTGAGGGCTAATTGTAGTTATATGTGTGCACGTATGTAATGTGCACACAGTGATGAATTTGAACACCTACATGCACCCGTGAAGTGATCCCTGCGATCCGGGTAGACGTCTGTCACCTACAAGCTTTCCTTGTGTCCTTTTGGATTTCGGGGGGGCGGGCAGGTAAGAGCACAAACCTGAGATCTACCCTCTTAAGTTTCAGCTCACGGTGGAGGATTGCTAACTGTCAGCACCGTGTTACACAGCAGATCTCGACCACTCAGAGTCAACCCGCTTTCCTCGGTGGGTTACTTTTTCCATCGGACAACGTATCTTGTTGTTTATACCAGGGCGGAAAGCCCTCTGTCCTTTCTCATGGCTGCAGAGTATTCCCGGTGTGAACGCCTCCATTTCTTAAAGCCCCTATTACGGGCCAGATAGGGTGCTTCTGACCTTTGTGGGTGCCCGTTTTAAACCGAGACAGAACTGCCAATTGCCCCTCCCAAAACCGTCTGGTTTCTCACTAGTTTGTGGGTGTAGATCTCCCTGCATGCGGAGAGGCACAGCAGGACGTGATCATCTCCATTTGAGGAGGAGACTTCTGGAGCGTTTGGAACAGTGTGCTAGGGGACAGCTGTGAGAAGTGCTGTGACAGGGACCGGAAGGTCCCGTCTTGACTTGATAGTCATAGTGTGCCTCGGGAACGAGGGACAGGAAAGCAAGGCGTTCGCTCCTGATGCCCCTCATTTTTTTCCATCGGGTGTGGGTCACGGCTTCTGAAGTTAATCAGGAACCTGGGCTCGAGACCGCACTCAGCCTGTCCTTGGCTGTGACCTTAGGCTCTTGCCTCCCGGATCCTTAGTTTCCCTATCTGTAGAACAAGGATGATAAGACTGCCATCCTCATGGCGGGAGTTTAAGAGGGAAACACTATGTTTATAGTGTTCAGGAAATATCTATTATTACTGCTTTTCCAAGAATGATCCTTTTCCAAATGAAGTGATCTGGGCTGGCTGATGACCTGCCAGGTTATTACTGAGAACCTCGAGGACCTCGCTAGGATACCAGGAGGCAGCTTCAGAGGCCCGGTTGACCCTGAAGGTGGCAAATTTGCAGTTCGTTTGAAAAATATTGATTGGATGCCTGCCAGGGGCTGGGAATGACGCCTTGGAGAGATGGCTGTGGTGGTGCCCTCTGTATTTGGCAGGAAGCGGCCAGGTGGCTCGCCCTGCAGACAGTTCTCTCCGATCTGTCAGGGGAGGCTCTAAGAGAGTGACCTTGAAGGGCCCTTGTGAGAATTTAGTAACTTCTCCCCGGAGTCTAATGTGGGTCGGGCTGTTCCCCCTGGTGGCTGTCCTCCAGTAGGAACTCAGGAGTCCCGCTGCTTTGGTTCAATAACCAACCCCTTCCTTTTGGGGTCTTTGGTCTCCAGCTGGGAACAGAGTGTGGGCATGAGAGTGCACGAGACTTGTACCTGCCTGGGACCAGAAGGGATGCTCCTGATATCAGGATGCCCGTGCTTTTGCTCTCCCTGGTGAGAACAAAATCATCCCAGTCTCCTCTAGGGGAAACTGGGATGGGTGGTTTTCTGGTGTGCCCTGGAAGGGGAGACAGGGTGTTGAATGCCTCACACCACTTCTGGAGAGGCATGGAGGGCATTGGAGGGGGATGTGCACTCGGACCTAGAGTGCTCCGTGCTGCCCTTTTGGGACATCGCTATGAACAAGCTAGACATGGTCCTTGTCCTTACAAAGCTCACAGGCTAATGTGGGAGCCACGGACGATTACAAATCACGATGAGAAAGTTTAAGGAAGAATATATAGAGCCTGGAGAGCACGGATCAGGCAGATGGTTTTTGGTTTTTTTTTTTAAGATTTATTTAATTTTATTTCAGAGAGAGAGTGCTGGGGAGGGGGAAGGGAGAGAATGAGCACAGTGGGGGAGGGGCAGAGGCAGAGGGAAAAGCGGACCCCCTGCTGAGCAGGGAGCCTGACCTGGGGCTCCATCCCAGGACCCTGAGATCATGACCTGAGATAAAGACACTCAACCGACTGAGCCACCCAGGCATCTCCAGATTGTTTTTTTTAAAAAAGCCATTATTTTTTAATTGTGAAACCCAAAAACAAGAAATCTACAAGACAGAGATCACTTTACTCCCATTTTGTCGTGTAAAGCATTCTTATTTGTCCGTGTTGCCTTTGTGTTCTCGTCTATATCCAACCCGTATGTACTCCCAGTTTGCCCTTCCAGTAAATTCAGTCAGCTTGGTTAAACGGGATTATTTGGAAAAGACATGTCTGCGTCAGGGTAGGCTGGGTTGGGCTACAATAACAACTTCTAAACTGCAGGGTCTTGAAATAGCAAAGGTGGGTTTCCTCCCTCCTGCTGCCTAGAGAGTCAGCTTGGAGCTGCTGCCGATACATCTTGAATATTGCCGGCAGCACGGGAAACACACGGAGGGCTCTGGTCTCGCACTAGTAATTAAATGCTCCAGACTGAATTCACATATCACTTTGCTCATATGTCACTGGCCAGAATTAATCACATGGCCTCACTGGACCATAATGGGGTCGGGAAGTGCAGTCCTTTTCATTGCTGGGCGAAGTGGAGTTAGAAATGTATGGCAGATAGCACTCATGAGCATCGAAACACTTTAAATATTTTGTTTTAACCAAGAGCATGTAAGCATTCATCTTTTCTCTTTATGTAGGACCAGGACCTTTTCTTTTAAGTCTTTCTCTCTCATTTATCATACAGCATCATAATGCTGTATAAACTACATCCACAAAGCACAAGTCATTTATCATTTCCAGTGTTCTGTCTTTTTCTTTTCTTTTCTTTATTTGAGATTTATTAATTGGTGTGCCTGGTGGGGCTCAGTTGGTTAAGCGTCCCAGCTTGAATTTTGCCCCTCCCGCTACTGGGTCTCACAAGTTCTCAATCTCTCTCTAAAGTCAATAAATCCTGCTGGAAGCAGAGGAGGGGCAGAGGGAGAGAGAGAATCTCAAGCAGACTCCCTGCTGAGCTCAGAACCCGACCTGGGGCTCAATCCCGTGACCCGTGAGATCATGACCTGAATCTAAATCAAGAGTCAGATGCTCAACCAACTGAGCCACCCCAGCGCCCCTGTTTTGTCATTTTTTTTTTTAAAGTAACTCACTTTTATTTTTCCAATGCAGGCAACCTGCTTACCATATAAACAGCTCTCTTGAATTAATATTTCAGTGGTTTGATAGGATTAAGTTATTAACTTAAAGCAACTGGCATAAGCAGGTTTGGTAACCGACAACTACTTTGCAGGAAGCGTACAGCACCACAGATGGGAGCAGAATGGCTTAGTCATATCAGCCTGCCAGTTTGGGCGGCGGGTTCCGCAGATGAAATGGGCAGCTGTCTTTCAGCCTGGCACACGGGGTAAGCCGGTTGGCTTCAGAGGGCTGTACCGTAGTGTGACTTAGAATTCCGGCCTACATTTTTATTTCGCATTCTGGGATGTTTCTATTTTGCTCTCACTGGAGTGTATCCTGGCACAACTTTCTCTGCTTAGACCATCCTGGGAATTCCTACCCACACGTGTGTCCTGACGGGAGCTGAGGGATGATGGGGAGCAGGAAGGATGTGGAAGAGATTGGTCTGGATAGAGCAGCAGGGGTTCCACACAAGCATTAGGGGAAGTTTGTGTCAAATTCTAAGGGGATTGGGAAGCCACTGGAGTATTTTGATTAGCGAAGGGAGAGACATCGTGGCAAGAGTTAGGAGGGTGTTATCTAAGCAAGAGATTGTGAAGTCTTGGACCAAAGAGAATGGTGAGAAATGAGGACCTAGGGAAATTCAGGACCCTTCTGTCCCCGTGGTTCTGCCTCCTTGCTGCTGCCAGTGGTCGGTTGTTCTGACATGGGTGATTGTCAGGGGTCTGGAGGTAACTGTTGGTATCTAACATGTGGTCTGGGTCCAGAGAGCACAGACTCCATTTGGTCACAATCCAAGTCGGATTTGGAACTCAGGCCTGGGCAGGCGGCTTTGTGGGTGGGGCAAACAAGGACTGGAAATACATGGTGGCTCAGGGGTTCGCCGGTTTCACGGGCCACCCCTCCTTCTCATTTGCTGGTTGTTCTCAGGGCTCTCACCTCTAAAGGGATGGCGTATCCTGGTCCCTGTCTACAAACGTACTCTTTGGGGACTCAATGTCTCCTTGACTGGAGATGGAAGACTCCTGGAGTTCCTTCTCCAGCCTCCCCTGTCCACATGGCTCAGTCAACATCTCAAAATTAACATATCACAGAAGAAGGGATTTCCGCCTGCCCCCCCCCAGCCCCCGACCGAGTCAGCTCCCTGACTTACAGAGCAGCATCCCTGTAATAGGCAAACACCTTGGCCTCATCCTTCCCTCCTCTTTCCCTCACTCTCTACACAAGTCCTTTGGGCTCTAGCTTGAAATGAATTGTGCAAATGATCACCTCCACTGTGGCCACCCTGCCTGCCGTCCATCCCGTCTGTGCCTCCTGTCTGGATTATTGGCACAGTCTTCTCTCTGCCCTTCTGCTTTCATTCCTCCCCTTCCATCTGATTTTCAACATCGCAGCCAGGGGAATCCTTCAGAAAAGATGCAAATATTTCAAAGATTATTTTCCAGTGGGCAACGTTTGCGTACGGAGAGAATTCCAAATAGTCCAAGAGAGTAAACTGAGTTCCCTTCCACGCCAGTGGCCCCATTCCCTCGGTCTGCTGCCTTCTCTCCTTGGAGGCAACTGTGGGTCCCACCTGTTTCCGTAGACTTGCAGAGATCCTGTGTGCATGTTTCTGTGCATTCTATGAGTGATCTGTTTAAGAACAAGTGAGTCTATCCCACTCCCGTGTTGAAAACCTTCTGAAGGTTCTCCAGCAAAGAGATTAAAATTCAAATTCCAACCTAAGGCCATAGGACTCTGCTTATGGGCCCTGCCTGGCACCTCCCCATATCCACCACTCTCCTCTACCCTCAATCCCCTCCAGCCATGCTCACTTCCCTTACTCTCTTTCCACTCTCAGGATCTGTGCCCTCATCGTAGGACTCTTCCAGCCCAAATAGAATCACAGGCTGCCTAAAGGTCACTTCCTTGACTCCTCATGGCCACCAGGCCCTCGTCCTATGTACTTGCACTACTTGTAACACTTATCCCAAAGTGTGATTATTTGTCTTCCCCAGTGGATCTTGGGCTCCTTGAGGGACCCAGTCTCTTTTGGTCATCACAGTATACTCACTGCCCGTGCAGAATGGAAATAATAGTACTAATAATGATTTTTAAAAGTTTTCATTTTAATCACCTGGTGTTCATCACAATGACTTTTTTTGTTTGTTTGTTTAAAGAAAAAGTTAGGGGCGCCCAGGTGGCTCAGTGGGTTGGGCCTCTGCCTTCAGCTCATGATCTTGGGGTCCTGGGATCAAGGGTCCTGGGAATCTCTGCTCAGCGGGGAGCCTGCTTCCCCCTCTCTGCCTGCCTCCTTGCGTACTTGTGACCTCTGTCTGTTAAAATATTTAAAAAAAAAGAAAAGAAAAAGTTAACATTTAAGGAGCGCCTGGGAGGCTCAGTCGTTAAGCGTCTGGCTTGGACTCAGGTCCTGATTCCAGGGTCCTGGGATCGAGTTTCCCCGCTAAGCAGGGATCGGGCTCCCTGCTTAGCGGGGAAACTGCTTCTCCCTCTCCCGCTCCTCCTGCTTGTGTTCCCTCTCTCGTTGTGTCTAACAAAGTCTTTAAAAAAGAAAAGAAAAAGTTAACATTTAGGTCGTTTATATGCTGAGTACTTTAACTCATTTAATCCTCATATCCACTTCACGGTTACCCACTATCCACGATTCAAACAAGCAGATTTAAGCAAGAAATGTTACACAACTTCTAGTAAGTGAATACGCAGGCATGCAACAGTTGAGTGAACGAGTAAATCAATGAACGGCCTCGAGAAGCGGGCGGCAACAAGCGGGAGGAGGTACCTAGGGCGGTGGGCGGGGCCTGGGGTACGGGCGCCAATGGGCACACAGCAATGACTGGCGGCTGTCTTGGGATGCCTGGCCCTGCCCATGCCGCGCACGGGCCGCTGGGATTTGTGGTCTCCGGTCCACCTAGCCACGTCACGGCCCCCAAACATTAAGTCCTCCCCTGGTGCAAGGTACGATCTGTGTCCCCAAACTTCTAGGTAGGCTCCTTTACTCCCAGACCCCTATTCCTTCTCTTTCTGAGGTCCGTTGGTGTAGTCTCCCGGCTCCGCGGGTCCCGCACTCAAGGTGGGGTCTCTCGGTGTTCTGTCCTCCCAGCCCGTAGCCAACTTGGTATCGTCTTCTACGTTCATCAATCCCCCCCCCGCACCCTTCGGTATGGCCTCTCCCGCCACACCCCCCTGAAGCTGCTGCGCGCACGTCCCCTCAGTTCCTCCCCCTGTAGCTCGAGCCGCCCAGAGTATCTTCCAATGGCCGTGCTCCCCGCCCCACACACCCTCTCCGTTTCCTGAGGCTCCCCCGGCCCTGTTTTGGTACAGGCCGGCCACGCCCCCTCGCGGACGCTCTTGGTACGCGCCGCGCTCCCCCGCTCGCCGCAGTGGTTTGGCCGCGGCGACCCCTCTCCGGCGGCGCGTCCCCCGCGCTTGGTACAGCCCTGCCCGTCTCCCCCGAAGCCGCGCGCCCGCGCCCCTCAGTCGGTGGAGCCTGCAGCCCCCCGTGTGGCCCGTGGCAACCCCCAGCCCACTCGGCCCGTGCCCGCCATGGTCCGTCCGCGCCGCGCTCCGCACCGCTCCGGCGCTGGGGGCCCCCTCGGGGGTCGCGGTCGCCCCCCGCGGCCCCTCACGGTGCGCGCCGCCCGCTCGCGCTCCTGGCCGGCCAGCCCTCGCGGCCCGCAGCCGCCGCGGATCCGGGCCCGCTCGGCCCCTCCCATGGTGAGCCCCCCGCCTTTTTTCCAGAGCCTTCCACGGCCCCGCCCCCGCCGGCCCCTCCCCCGGGCTTGGGTCTTTGTCCGCGGCCCCCACCTCTCTGGGGTCTCCGGGTGGCCCCGAGTGGGACCGGGTTCCCCCGTGGAACCCCCCCGGGTGGTACGCGCCGGGCTCTCCCCTTTGTTGCGCGTTTGGGCTGGGGTGGCGGGGGTGGGGTACGGGGGCGGGGAGGGCTCAGATTACTGCTGACTCCGCGTCCCGATTTAAACGCGGGGTGGGGGGCGGGCGAGCGGCGTGCACGCTTGTTTTTCCAATTGGAAAGTTGGGTCTGTCTTCGGGCAGGAAATCTGGAAATGGTGGGGGCGCTGAGGGGCTGCGGCGAGAGGGGCCCGCGTCTTAAACTCGCGTGCCCAGGTGTTGCACCTGGGGGTGTTCTTCTCCGGGCCCGCGCGGGTCCGCACGGAGCCCGTGGCGTGTGCGCCCAGGATTTGCACGCCCGCCCAGATAAGGGATGCCCTTACGGAGTGCAGCGAGCCCCAACATAAACATCTGGCTTTGCAGGTACATTAATACACACGCTTCCCCAGACCCAAATTACGCACGCAAAAACGTTCAGGGGTACTTGGAATAATAGTAAAACTGCACATCTTGGCGTTTCACGCTCGCCCAGATGTGCGTTTTGCCCTAGGCTGGCTCTGGAGTTCGCTGCTTCCCCTCCACTGCCCCTCGTTGTGCATGGCATGCCGCTGTGGCGGCCCCACACGAGCCTTAAAGAGGCTTCCTGGGATCTTCAGTGTAAATACCAAGTCTCTGAACACCTCCCACAACTTACACATACCCCTTCCCTCCACTGGCTCGCCCCCTGAGTTCAGCAGTGCCATGTAGTTGTCAGGAGCGTTTCCGGGGTCTTTAAATGTGCGTGGTAAGGCTTTCGATCTCTGGAGTAGGAAACAGGCTTCCCTGTAAACAATTTACATGTCAGAGGCACAGGCAAATTTTGCACACACTTGTCCAGCTGGGAGAGTTCCTCTGGGATTGCAGTGAAGCCCGGCCCCTCACTGTCCTCCACTTTGATGGGCCCGCCTGCTTGTTGCAAGTAGACCTGAGCTTTTGGGTAAGTGTTCCTGGTGTTTACGTCCTAGACCAAAACATCTTTCAGGTGCTGCGGGGTCAGCTCGCCCTCCCAGACAAAGCCGACTTTAAAACACGTGCGCCTGCAGGTTTCGCGGCCCTGGGTCCTTGAGCGCTTTCGCCGGGATCCGCAAAGGCCTTTCAGCTGTGTGCTCTGAGCACCTATTGTTAGACGTTCTGTGCCCCACCTGTGGCACCTGCAAACCCAGGGCTTCAGCGCCCGTCCTGCATCTCAGACGCCGGCCCGGGACACGCACCAGCACGTTCCTACAGCGGGATGCTCTCTGGTTTTCTTTCTGGTTTGATACCACTGCCCAAATTCCAGGATCACCTGCCCGGATCGAGGACATGCTGGCTCAGGTTTTTCTGTTTACTTTTGAAGCCCCCACGAAATACTTTTCCTGCCTGTCCTTCTGGGACCGGAGACGTCTGTGTGCTTTGTAGGAAATGCGGAGGGTGCCCATCAGTAGTATGAAGAAAAGTAACAACTGTTACTTCTTTTGCTGCTTGGAGGCATTTACGAGGGAGGTTTTCGCCTGTTCCAGAGCCTTCCCTTGTTTGCTTTGAGATGTTTTTGGTTAAAAAAAAAAAAAAAAAAAAAAGCTGGGAGAGTGCCCTGGGAAGAGTAGAATGTGGAGCTTTCCTTGGCTTTATTGCTGGAACGTTCTCCTGGTGTTCGGCAAACGCTCTCGAGATGTTGTTTGAGACCCTCCAGGTGGTGGTACACTGCCTGTTCTGGAAGTGTCCCGCCTCCCTGGATGGCTCTGTGTGCTTTATCTCCTCCCCCCCCGAAGTCAGCCTGGTGTGGTTGCAGCACGGGGTCTGCAGGGCAGGAGGGCCCGTGACCCCCTGAAAGGCTTGGCGGGAGCTGGAGGGGTGGGTCCGGACTTGTCTTGAGGGCCACGCGGAGCTTTGGGAGAGTTTTGAGCGGGGGTGTGTCGTGGCAAACCAGTGTGCCAGGCGGCCAGCTGCGGTGCGGGCTGGCCTGTGCGTGGTGGGGGCTCCGGGGAGGCCCTGGGCCCCCAGAGAATTGTTCCCTGAGTTGGATTGGGACAGAGGGACTAAGAATTGGCTCAGGCCAGGGGTACGAGTGGATGGCATCTCCTGAAGGGGGTGGGAGGGCGTTCAAGGCTGAGCGCGCAGCTGGAGCGAAGTCTGGAGGAGGAAGCGGACCGGTGTGGAGGTGCTGAGGAGGGTCTGGGGGGCTGGGGTTCTGGAGTAGCGCCAGGAAAAGCACGTGGAGGTCAGCTGCTTGGGGTCTTGACCCCTGGAGACGGGGTTTGGACGTGGTTCTGGGAGTTGCCGAGCAGGGGATTTGGGTCTGAACGTTGCGAGGTGTGTCGGTGGGGGATAGCCTGCCCTTACGGGTCCCTCAGCCTCAGTTTCCCCGCTCCTCTCTGCTGCAGCAGGGTGCTCGGGTGTTCGGCGCCTTGGGTCCCATCGGGCCCTCCTCGCCCGGTCTCGCCCTTGGGGGCCTGGCCGTGGGCGAGCACCGGCTCAGCAACAAGCTGCTGGCCTGGAGCGGCGTCCTCGAGTGGCAGGAGGTGAGCTGTGGCCGGTCTCCTGTGAGTCCCCACGGGGGCTGGGGGCTGGCCTCTGCGGGTGGGGCAGGCTGGGGCGTCTGGGTCGTGTCCACTGACCCCTCCCGGTCCCACGACAGAAGCGCCGACCCTACTCAGACTCCACCGCAAAACTGAAGCGGGCCCTCCCTTGCCAGGCCTACGTGAACCAGGGCGAGAACCTGTGAGTAGAGGCAGGCGGGCGGGTGTCAGGGTGGGGGTGGCAGGCGGGTGGCCAGGGGGGGCCTCCCCTGACTCTCTGCCCCCCCCCGGCAGGGAGACTGACCAGTGGCCCCAGAAGCTGATCATGCAGCTCATCCCGCAGCAGCTGCTGGTAAGACCTGCCTCCAGTCCCCTGCGCCCCCCCCCCCCGCAACCTCCCCCTGCAGTGACCCAGAGGTCCCCTTGTTGCCCACAGACCACCCTGGGCCCCCTGTTCCGCAACTCCCAGCTGGCGCAGTTCCACTTCACCAACAGAGACTGCGACTCCCTCAAGGGGCTTTGCCGCGTGATGGGCAATGGCTTCGTGAGTAGAGGGGTTGGGGCCCCTCCTGAGCGCGAGGACCTAGCACAGCGGGAGGCGGGGGCCCAGCAGGAGGCGGGGGCACGCTCTCTCCGTGGCATCTCGGTCCCTCTGGAAGTGGGGGGTCTCAGAGCAGCGTCTGCGGGACCACCCTGGCTGGGGCGGCGGGGGTGGGGGGGCGGTAGGGGGTGGAATGTTCTGTGCGGAGGCTCCTTCCTCCTTTGGCAAACAGGGCTAGTGGCCGGACTCCCTCTGTGGGGCTGTTACGAGGAATAACTTTGTGCAAAGTGCTTGGGGCAGTGATTTGCGTGGGTGGCAAAGGACCGCGGGCCGCGAGCCGGGCAAGCCATGGTGCTGGGCCGTCAGGAAGTCAATCTCAGCCTGGTCTCCGCAGCCCCTGTGGTCTGGGCCTCATGTCATCTGCCCCCAATTTCGGCAGAGCAGTTGGGTTGTGGAAGGGGACAGGTGCCAGTGCGGGAGACATGCGAGGAGAGTAGGTTGTCTGCCCAGGACACCATGGGGCTGAGCTCTGGGGTCCCCTCCAGTCCCTGGTCCCTTTTGGGACCAGGACCCCTCCAGCCCCCTCCTGTCTTCGGGTCCTGTCCTGACCCTCTGTGTCCGGGCAGGTCCTGTTCCGTCAGGGGCTGGACAGACAGGGGTTGTGACTGGTGCGGTGTTGACTGTTGGGGAAGAGACTGGTCCCCTTAATTCACCACTTTGCGGAGGGCCTGCTCTGTGCGTGGCCAACGAGGCCCCCAGGCTGTAGGGAAGGCCGATTTCTGCACACCTCCCATGCCCCCGTTACGTCCCATGCCTGGTCCTACTAGTAGCTCTGGGAGGACCCGCTGCACACGGGTCCAGAAGGTGCGGGGGACAAGTTCCCTGAGCAGGTGGCCCCTACACAACAAGAGACAGCCGGACAGCCTGAGGAATTCTCTGAAGCGCATGCCCCTTAGGTCCTGACAGCCGCCACTGAGGGCACTGTTGGAGTCCTGGTTTCCCAAGTCCCACCGAGGAGGCACTAGGATCTCATGTGACAAAATGTTTATGTGGCGTTGACTGTGGAGGCTACTGTGAGGCCATTTTACAGATGGGAAAACTGAGGTCCAGGAACACGAGGTTATTGGCGTCAGGTGACACAGCTGGGAGCAAGCAGAGCTGGGTTTGCGCTCAGGGCCTCCTTGGAGGCTGTTCTGGCCCTGCTGGCAAAGGCAGGTCCTGCTCTAAGGGACGGCGGGACTGGCATTAAGAGGGGGACTTGAGTGGGAGATGGAGCCCCAACCCCAGATTCACCAGGTGGGGGAGACACCGAAGTGCACGCTCAGAGGGGCATCTGGCCCCTTGGGCTGCCCCGGGCCCCTGACCGCCTGCTCCCCTCCCCCAGGCGGGGTGTATGCTCTTCCCCCACATCTCCCCCTGCGAGGTGCGCGTGCTCATGCTGCTGTACTCGTCCAAGAAGAAGATCTTCATGGGCCTCATCCCCTACGACCAGAGCGGCTTCGTCAACGCCATCCGGCAGGTCATCACCACGCGCAAACAGGTGTGCCGTGGCGCCCAGGCCAGCCCTCGGGTCCCCAGGCAGCGGGTGGGTTGGTGAGGCCTCGAGAGCATGCGGCCTGATGGGGGCGGCTCCTGCCAGGAGGGACACCCACGTGGAGTAGGGCACGGACGGGGACGTGCCTAGGACGTGGGGAGCGCTGCGTGTGGCTGGAAGGCTCTGGAGGGTGATGTGTGTCCTGGCTCATCCTTTACAAGTTCTTTGTGAATAATGTCTGTCTTGCCCCTCGTGTTCCGGTTGTGCAGCAAATTATAGGGCCGTCTAATTCTTAGAGGCCGACCCTGTGGGCTTGGTACCCCAAGTTGAGCATCAGAGACTGGTTCCAGGGCGTTCAGGAGTCATGGGCGGTCTGCGAGCAGGCGGAGGGCAGGGCCAGCACCGGGGAGTCCTCGGGGGCTGCCAACAGCCTGGAGGCTGAGGAGCCAGGAAGGAGGCTGGAGCGAGGCTTGTGGCCGGCTGGGAGGCTGCCCAAAGGCCTCCTCGGGTGCTTTTGGACACCAGGCCCCCTTTGCTGCTTCTGCAGGCCGTGGGCCCTGGCGGTGTCGCGGGCCCGGTTCAGATCGTCAACAACAAGTTCCTGGCATGGAGCGGCGTCATGGAGTGGCAGGAGGTGAGTCTGGGGTGGGGGGTCCTGGGTGACCTCGAGACCAGCGCATCCTTCCTGACTGGGGTGCCTCCCCACTCCTGATGTCACCCTCTTCCTCTCCCCAAAAGCCCAGGCCTGAGCCCAACAGTCGGTCCAAGAGGTGGCTGCCCTCGCACGTCTACGTGAACCAAGGGGAGATCCTGTGAGTGGGGGGTAGGGGGGGCCGGGAGGCCGAGGCAGGGTCCCGGCGAGACCCAGCTTCCTGACCCTCATCCCCTCGGGGACCCCCGCAGGAGGACCGAGCAGTGGCCGAGGAAGTTGTACATGCAGCTCATCCCGCAGCAGCTACTGGTGAGTGTGAAGCGGGGGCCCCCGGGCTGGCCACGGTGCTTCCCCAGGGAGGGGACCCTGGGGTTGCCAGACGGAGAACATTCCAGAAGTGCAAGGGCCCTGTGGCTGGTGGCTGGCCGGCATGATGAGCACAGGCAGGTGGACGCGGAGAGTGGCTGGGGTGGGGGGACCACACGGGACCCGTCTGAGGTTGTAAGTCGGTGCCGCCACAGTGTGGGGGCCACGCGGAGGCAGGGCCCCCGGGTCACGGAGCTGCCCCGGCTGGCCCGCAGACCACCCTGGTGCCGCTGTTCCGGAACTCGCGCCTGGTGCAGTTCCACTTCACGAAGGACCTGGAGACGCTGAAGAGCCTGTGTCGGATCATGGACAACGGCTTTGTGAGTGTGATGCGGGGCTGCAGGGCCAGGAGATGAGCGACGGGGATCGTTGTTCCACACCAGCTGGGGGGGCGTCATGGTGGCCCTGGTGGCCGTAGGCTGGCCTTGCGTCTGGACGCGTGCTGGCTCCTAGTCCACGGACTCCCCTGGGGCTCTGCGGTCCTGACCCCACTTTACAGATGGGGAAACTGAGGCCCAGAGGCAGGCCCCGGGTTCACTCAGAGCATGGATACCACGGAGCGCAGATCCGGTGCTCCCAGGTTCCTGCTGTCCCTGGGGATAGGGAACCACTGGCCTGCAGGTTTACCAGCGAAAATGCGAGGCTCCCCCCGGGCCCCTTGCCACAGGCTCCGGTCGGTGCGCTCAGGAAGGACTTCCACCAGCCACCGCTGCCACAGCTATTCCCCAAAGGGGCGCACAGGGACCACAAAGCCCCTCTGTGGTCCCTGCGAACCCTCTGGCTCCGTTTGATCACCTGCGAGGTGGGGGTGGGGACCCCGGGCCAGGGGGAGCAGGGGTCGGTGTAACAGCTGGAGCCCTTGGTCCGCTCCCCAAGCTGGCAATGCGGTGGCCACGGTCGGCTGTGTCCCTGCCTGTGGAGGGCTCACGGGGCTTCAGCCACTCCAGGACTGCACGTGGGGGACTGTAGGGCTGGGCTTCCGGGGGCTGGCGGGGCCTGTGCGTCTCACGTGGCTGCTGTCAGTCAAGGTCAAGGCCGCCCTATGCGCTCGCTGCCAGTGGGGTGCTTGACCGTGGGCGCTGCCAACTTCAGGGCCCCCCGATGCAGAGTCCATGGGTCCCTGAGTGGGAGTGACACTAGGGCTGCGAGGACAGCCATCAGGATGCGCTGGCACAAGGCAGCCTGTGTGGGTGGGAGTGTCTGCGCCTGGCCAGACGCCCACACCCCGCTGCGCCCCCCCAGGCCGGCTGCGTGCACTTCTCCTACAAGGCGTCCTGCGAGGTGCGCGTGCTCATGCTGCTCTACTCGTCGGAGAAAAAGATCTTCATCGGCCTCATCCCCCACGACCAGAGCAACTTCGTCAACGGCATCCGGCGCGTCATCGCCAACCAGCAGCAGGTCCTGCAGCGGAACCTGGAGCAGGAGCAGCAGCAGCGCGGGGTGAGGCCGGCTCCCCGCCCCCCCGCCCCCCCCCGCCCCGTCCCTGCTGCTGACACTGCCTCCCTGCCTTCCTCCCTGCAGATGGGGGGGTAGTGGCCACCCCCAGGCTGGGCCCCTCCAGGAGTCACAGACGAGGCCCCTGCCGAAACTGGTGAGTGGCACCCAGCTCCGGGGGGGCGGGTGGTGGTGGCTCTGATGGGTGTGGAGTTTGGGAAGCGAGAGTGTGGCCCTCCCTGGCCTTGAGACCAGAGCAGAGAGGCAGGTCCAATCCCGCTGGTCCCAGGAGGTGACGGAGCCGTGGGGTGCCCAGGCCACCCCCTTCCACGCTCCTCCTGCCCGCAGGTCAGATGCCTCTGAGCAGGGGCCCCTGGGGATGGCAGCTGCCCGGCGAGATGGAGGACCGCGGCCGGAGAGGTCTCCAAGGACGGTCCCCACCCCTGTACGTGTCCCCAATAAAGTCTTTTAAAAGCCCACTGGCTACCAGGCTCTGTGTCCAGATGCCTTGGGAGTTGGGTGGGGGGTCGAGCCCAGCCCACCCCCAGGTTTGAGTCCTTCAGCTGCGGGGGACCCGAGAATGTGCGTTTCTCATGGATTTCCGAGGGAGGCCACCTCTGCGATCAGTCACCCGAGCCGGGAGGGAACCGCATACTTCACGGGGCTGCCTTCAGTGGCTGGTCTGTCCCCGGTGAGCCATGGCCAGTGGCCTGTCCTCCCTGGAGCCGGCCGGCCGTGTTCCGGGACCCGGTCTGCTCGCCTCCATCCCTGCGGATTCACCAGGCTGCACCCGGCTGGCAGCGCACACAGGCTGGGGCCCAGACAGTAGCAGGACCCCCTCCCCCCAACCCCTCCCACCCCTGCCACTGCTCAGGTCCAGCCCCCCCCGCCCCCCCGGAGGTCAAGTCCAGGATGCAGTTCCTCACTCACCGAACGGGGGTCCAGCCCTCATCCTCAAGGGTCGTCGCTTGAGCCTCGGCTGGCTTTGTAGCTGGGCAGCCGCAGGCAGGGAAGAGCTCCCTTCACCCCCTTGGGGGTTCCCCAGCCTCAGTCTAGGGTGCCCGCAGCCATGGGTCTGAGAAGCCTAAACTACCCTCTGTGGGCGAGGCCAGCAGCCCCGTGCTCCCAGCCCTGCCTGTCCTGAGCAGACCACCCTCCTCCCCAGCACAGTGCTGCTCAAGCGTAGAGAAAAACAGGATTTATTGGGGGTGGGGGTGGAGGCAGGGGAAGGGGCAGGGACGGGTGGGGGGCACTCAGCCCTCCGAGAACTGGGAGTACAGGCGCGCGCGCGCGGGCTCCACATTCAGCCGGAACGGGATCTCCAGGATTGCCGAGAATCCTTCGGCCAGGGTCGGAGCCTCGAACTGCTTTCTGGCGCCAGGGGGTGCGAGGGGGCTGTGAGACGGGGCCCAGCGCCGCGCTGCCCCTTGCCCCGCCCCCACCTCCTGGGGCCTCCCTGCGGGGGGGGGGGGGGCTGCTTACCTGTAGCCATACATGACCACATCTGACACGGGGGCGTGGGAGGAGCCCGTCATCTCTCGGAACTGGAGGGGGTGGGGGAGCGGGGGGGGGGTCACAGGGGCGGCTTGGGAACCGGGGGGGGGGGGGTGGAGGGGAGCGCGACGGCGGGGGTGCAGGCCGGCTCACCCGGTTGTTGTGGCGAGCCTGCTCCAGGGTGGCCGTGAAGAGGAAGCAGCGGCAGGGGACCCCCGCGTCTCGGGCACACTTAACGTACCTGTCGGGGCCGGGAAGGTGGCAGGCTGGCCGGGGGCCCTGACCACCCCTCCCCCTGCCCAGAGGCCACCCTGGGACCCCTGTACCTGGCCCGGCTCGGAGGGTCTGGGTTGGTGTTGTCAATCACGACCCGTTTCCTTTGCTTTAGAGCGTTCTCACACATGGTCACACAGCGCTGCCACGAGCCCAGCGTGTCCTAGGGGACGCGAGACAACACCCTAAGGGGGGGGGCAGGGATACAGCAGGACGAGGGTGTGGGGAGCCCTTTCGGGAGGGAGGATGGCAGAGGTGCAGGGGAAGCAGGGAGCTGGTGAGGAGCCCACAGTTGGCGGGGGGCGGGCAGGGACGGAAGGACCTTGGGTGCCCCTGCCCTCAGCCTGGGGGTGCAGTGGCTCACCCTGTTCACGTGGACGTAGCCTGCAGACACAAGGTGCTCCTGGAGGAAGGTGGACTTGCCAGCTGTGAAGCAGGGGCAGGGTCAGGGGGAGCCTGAGCACCCAGAGCCGGGCTGGGGCCTCTGCAGGCCGGGAGTCAGGGTGTCTCACCCCCAGGAAATCCCACGGCGACCACCACTTCGGGGTCAGAGCTCAAGAGGGAGCTGGACTCAGGGAGGTAGAGCGGCCCCGAGGGGGAGACGGTTCTCTGGGAGAGGAGGACACGATGAGTGTGACCCCCTCCTCATCCCCCGCGCCCCCACTCGGGTCCCTAGGGCCTCACCGGGTCAAAGGTGGGGAGCACAAAGCTGGCCACGGGCCACTTCAGAAAGAACTCCTCCGGTGTGGCGAAGGGCAGGCCAAGGTTGAGTGCGAACTGGGTGAGGGTTGGGGAGGGGGGCACAGACGTCAGACAAGGTGGGGACACGGCTCCTGGCGAGGAGGGGACAGGGGCCTCACCAGACGGTCTGCGCAAGAGAAGTCTTTCTTCTTCCGCCCAGGGGCCCAGTTGGCTGGGCGCCCAGCTGCGTCTGGGACACAGGAGACACACCCCCATGTCACCAGCGACCTTGGGGACACAAGTCCCCGGCCCTGGAGGATCCACACTCTCCCCAGCCCTGGGTCCTTACCTCCCACGAAGACACTGTCCCTGATGGAGATGGGCATGCCCTCGTTGGCCTGGGAGGGACAAGTGACAAGCCCGTAGGCATTAAGGACACCACTCCCGCATCCGTTCCCCTAGGATACTAAAGGGTGCCATGGGGCTGCTCCGCTCTGTCTGTGCCCTGTGTCAGGCCCCTTCCCTCCTTCACTGCCACCACCTGGATCCTGGACTGTCCATCCAGGCGGCTGCGCTCAGGGCTTCTGCCCTCACCCGTCTGTTCCTCACGCGGCCACCAGAGGGTGCCAGTTCCTACTTCCCAACCCTCCCGAGCACCCTTTGCTCCCGCGCTGGTAGAAGGGAAGCCCTTACCTGAGGCCCCCCTCACCCTCTCTCACTTGCCAGCTCTCTGACCTCACGCCCCAGCCTCGTCCCGTCATCCATTCAGCTCCAGCCACCCAGACCTCCTCATGGTCCCGGAACACACTAGTCACAGCCCTGCCTCAGGACCTTTATACTTGCTGCGACTCCGACCCAGACCACTCCTCCTAGCTACCCACATGGCTCCCTCCCTCCCCAGCTGCAGACCTCCGAGGGCACCTGGGAAAGGCGTGACCTGCCCGCCATAGGTAAACCCTGCCACCCCCCGCTGCACCCCTCCCGCTAGCTCACACACCGGTCTGTGCATCGACAGTCTGCACCTTTACGGGTCCGTGAGCGCCCAGCGCGTCTGTCCTGTCCGCTGACCCTCAGCTCAAAAAGCTGTCGCGCTCCAGAACAAATGCGCACCCAGAAGAACGCCCGAGCGTGTGATCTGCCGCCCACCCGCTCGGATCTTCGGGTTCGGGAGCCCCGCCCTCGCGTATCCACAGACAGGGACAGGAGGAAAACAGGAGGCAAGGACCAGGGGAGGAGATGGGAGGGAGAGAAGGGAAGAGGCCAAACACCAGAGACCTGCTGGGGGGAGCCTGGGCTGAGTGAGGGAAGAGGGGAGCCGGGGGAGGCCGCCGCTCACCTGCTCCTGCAGATGGTCCCACATGCCGACCACCGGCTTCCGGTACAAGCCGGCGTGCGTGGCCACCAGCACCTGTGGGCGGAAGTCAGACACCATCCTGGGCTCGTTCCCGTAATCCTTCAAGGGCACGTGGGTGCCAGGGATGCTGCCCCAATCCTCACCAACCCAGAGAGCTCCCGGTGCCCAGGAACCTGCCATTTATACGGGGTTTCTGTCAGCAGAACCGCCCAGGGCCTCTGGCTGCTCCCAGGGTCCCCAACCCCCCCCCCCCGGATTTTGTACCTTCTCCCTGGGTCTCTGTTTCCTCCTCTCTGCCCCTCCCTCTAGGTCCCCATCCCCCCACCTCCATGGCCCTCAGACCCCCCTGCAGCCACACCTGAAAGGGGAGCCCCAGTTTCTCCACCACGGCCTCCACTTTAGCCTTGAACTCCTCTGCCGGCAGCTTCCCACGCCCAATGGCCATCTGGTTGGTGAAGATCACCAGCTGCGGAGCACAGGGATGTCACTTGGCGCCCTCCTCACTGGGGCCCCGGCCTGCCCTGTGATCCGGTCACCGCACACAGAAGCACACACACCTTGTAGCCCTCGGCATCCAGTTCCTGGAGCTTCCGCGGAATCTCGAGATACAAGATCCTAGGGCGGATGGGAAAGCAGAAGGGTGACCCGGAGCCCCACGGGGTGGGGAGGGGGCTGCCAGCCTCACTCTCACTGCCCACCTTGTTCTGCCTCTTCTCACCTCCAGTCGCTGGGGCCAGTGGGAAAGACCTTCCCAGAGCGTGTGGTGATGAGGGTCCCGTCCAGATCAAAGCCGGCCACCTGACGTCAGCAAGAAAAGAGGAACATCACCCCTGTTATGTTATGCCTCCAATCCCCGGGCTCACAGGCTGCATCACGTCACCGCTGCAAGGTAGAGACGTTACCACTCACCTGTCACCCAAGGGGAAACTGAGTCACAGAGCGCCCGCACATCTTATGGAAGGAAGGTCCATGGCAAGGATGGGTCCCTGCCCCTCCCGGAGTGCACAGCCTGAGATCTACACTGTACTGTCTCCTACTCCTTCGAAGCCCCAGGGCTGGCGGTTTTAAAATGGGGTTCACGTCCTACCCACCCACCTCCTCTGGCCTTCGCCTCAGAAGGCTGACTGGGAAAATAAAAACAGGAGTGAAGTTGCTCGGGTGCTAACCCCGCGTCGAGGAGGCGCCACGAGCTTTTCACCGGCTCATCAGTTTACTGGTGAGACCAGTGGGGTTCGGAGCGGGTGGCCTGGGGCCCCATGAGCTGCAGGCTCCACACCTCTGCTAAAATGATGGGTGTTCCCTCCTGTGGTTTTGGTGGGTCTGGCAGGGGCTGACAGACATCGATTTCTCCAAGGCTTACAACACCCCCTGAATTTGTCATCAGGTTTGCGTCACAAAAAAGCAAAAGCTAAGAGAGACTGAAGGACCTGCGGGGGGGGCAGGGGGCAGTCTGTGTGGCTCCCTCCGCCTCACCTTGCCGCGGGCCTTCACCCCAGGTGCAGTAAACACTAGCAGCTTCTCGAACTTCTCCCAGCCCGGGGATGACTTTCGCATCCGCTTTTTCTGCGGCTCAACATCCTGTGCCACGTCTGGAGCCACCGGAGGGGTGCGGGGCGGAGTGTCCTGCTGGGATTCAGGCGTGCGGGCCTCTTCCCAGCGCAGGGTTAGCGGGTGGAGGCCGTTGACCAAATACAGTGTGTCCCCCAAGCTCAGAGAGCCTTCTGACCCCGGAGCCAGCTCCTGGGTCCCAGCAGTTGAGGGGTTAATTCCCAGCTGCAGAGGGAGAGGGAGCTGGGATTGACTGCATCCCAAACCAACAGCCCCTCTAATTCAAATCCCCCCACAAAAACTACCTTTCCCCACCTGCCAATCAGACCAGTAAGCCCCGCCTCTCCACTGTGTACCACCAATCAGGGATGCGGGAAAGTTACAGGCTCCAGTCTTATCCACTTTAAATGTGGATGGATACCAGCTAAAGCGGCACCTCTACGTGATTTTCTCTACTCGCCACACCCTCTCCCCTCCAAACCAGGTCTTTCCAATGGGCCTGCTGAGTTGCCATTCCTCCCCAACGCCACCCCCAGACCTTGCCGAGGAACTGGTACCTGTTTCACTGCCACAGTCTTGGTCCCGGGGTCTGCGACCAGCTCCACTGAGGGTTGAGAGTGTGGAGTCAGAATGTGCATCCTTGTGCGAGTGCCTTCCCCACTACTGGGAGCATGGCCAGCTTCAGGCCATGTGATGGGGACGTTACATCCCATTCGGGAGGGAAAGCAGTTTATTTCCAAATGGGATCGGCTGTCTCCTTGACATGCAGTAATCAGAGGCCTCAGGATTGCCTGTGAGCCGGTTCTCGCCTAGGGGCAGGGCGGGCATTTTTCTGTATAGAACTGGCTTCTCCTTGATGACCCGTGTGGCTAGGTGTAGGTCCTCGGCTTCGCCCATTACCCCCCAGCCCTGCTTAGCAACAAGTACTTTTAGGACGGGCTCCCTCCTTGGGAAGGGTCGTGACCTGACTCAAACCTTCACGGTGACCAGTGAGCATCCTCCTCTGATAACTGTCTCGGGATTGGCTCCACCCCTCCCCACTAAGCGGTCTGGCTAGTTCCAGATCAGGCACAGCATTTCTCTTTCTACGCTCCCCAGAGGGCACCTACCAACTTCAGGACTAGCTACACCACGCAATCCAGCCCGGTGGCCCAGCAGGTCCCTTTTACTGGACTGGCTGTTCCCCTTTCCCCAACGCCGAGTTCCCGCGCCAGCAGCGGGCCACACCCCCCACAGCTCCGGCCCCGCCCACCTTGGTTTCTGGAGCACTTCCGGTCCGTAACCTGGGTCAAGGGTCCCCGGCCCAGGACAAGGACTTGTCTGTCCGAGGGCAGGAAGATAGGGGGCGCGCCCCCAGGGGGACTCTCCAGCCACAGGCGGCCCTGGGCCTCCACCTCGGCCATCCCGGGCGCCAGCCTGAAGGGAAACAGGTTAACAGGTTTGAGTGGCAGGTCGCTCTCAAATTGCTACAGGAAGTCCCGCCTCCTCTCGCCCCCCGCTCCAGCCAGGAATTTCCCTTCTTCCGCTGAAGGCTCCGGAAATCCCACCCTCTCGCCTGCGGCCGGCTCGCGCCGTTTCCCAGGCGACGACGCCCCGCTCAGTCCCGCGGCGAACCCGACCCTAACATTCCAGGGCAAAGGCCAAGAAGCTCGCGCGCACCCCTGACTCGGCCCTGCGCTCACCGTCCCGACCGGGGCTCACTTGCCACTTGCGACCAGGGAATTCCTGCCCGAGGCGCTCTGCCCGCAACTCCGCTGGCTGCTTTCTGTTCCTCGGCGGACGGAAATGACTCGCCCTCCGGAAGGGGGCAGGGCCTTGGCTCCTCCCACGACAGAAGCCCCGCCCCCTGACTGCTGCTTTGCGGCTCTGACCTTCATCTCTCCGGCAGCAATGAGAGGCTCCGACCAGTAGGGGGTGTGGGTCCTCTGTTCACAGATTTTCCTCTTTACACCTTGAACTCCCAACATTCATTCCCTTAGTTACGGGAGAAGAAACTTTTCCACTTGAGGATGATTGTCAGTCACCCGACAGTAGCCCTGACCCTCAGTACAGCAATTTTCTCATCTTTAAAGAGGGTATAGTTTCCACTTCATGGAGTTACTAGGATGATTAAAGGAGTTAGTAGATGTAAATAACTTCATGCAAGTGTTTGCTGGCAGCTCTCCCTTTAAGTCTTGTCTATTGCTAGCATTCCTCCGGTGGTGGTCTGATGGGAGAGGAAGATTCCAGGTTTACTTGACCCGACCCAGACATCGCACCAGGTGCCATTTGTTCTCTAAAGCTGTCTTGTATTAGAAAACTCCCGGCCTCAGCTAGACGTTCCTGGCTTTACTGGGGACTATGTGGACTCAGAACACTGATTCCTTAAAGACCATTCACATTCCAACACTTGCCCCCCAGAATATTGGGGATTAATGGTCACATAGGACTGGAATTCTTCCTTCACACCCCATGAGTCTCTCTTCTTTTCTGTAAAATGGGGACAATAATTCCAACTCCCAGCTTTGCACTGAAAAAATTAGTGAGATGCCGCTCTTTCGGCTTCACAAAGCGTTTGTTGAATGAACACAATTTATACTCATTTGTCAGAGGTAAAACTCTTTAATCTCAGACCACCCCTCCCAACTCCCGATCCCCACCCACGACTCTCTCCCCCACACAAGGGCCGGAGAGCGAGGGCCCCTGCCCCCCACCTTGGGTGGACGAGGGCCCTTTAAGGCACCTGTGGGGGTGGGGGGAGAGGGGCGGGAGCTGGTGCCGTCCTGGGTGCAAGGACGGACTACGATTGGCAGGCTGTTATGGGATGGAACCAATGAGAGGGTGTCAGATGCAGGGACAGGATTGGGCCATCCCTGGAAGGGGGCAGAGGGGCACGTAGTCAGGACTCGGTCAGAAACGACCCCAGTCCCAGTAGTGTAAAGAACGTAAATTTAAGGCCGCAGGCCAATCCTGGGCACAGGAGGAAGGTTTGGCCACGCCCTCAGGAGGCTAGAGCCAATCAGGCGGGGAAAACCCAGGAAGGTGGGGGGGAGGGATGGCAACTCCCAGGATATTGGTGAAGCCCTTTGGGTTCAAGCCAATCAAATGAAGAAGTTGCCCATTCTCAGGCCGAACTGGCTGGCCAATACCCAATCCTGGGGCTTGACTGTTCTCTTTCAACCAATGCCGCGCGGGCAAAGCCCTTGTTGCCAGGCAAAAAAACGACGGGTAACCCCTGCGAGGGCTTTAAACTAGCCACGCCCCGATCTGCGAGCGACCCAATCCCTTAATCGAACGAATCTGTCGCCGGGCAAAGAAAGCGGCGACAGACCCAATAGGGAAACTAAATAGGTCCCGCTCCTCGGCGCGTGAGAAGGTCGTGGGGGGAAGGACGGCAAGGATTGGGAAGGAGGGCGCAATCCCGGGGCCCCGGGGACCTGAGAGGCCGGCCCCGGGTCGGACTCGGATTGGCCGGCCCCGGGGGCGGGGCAGGGGTGTAGTGTGGGGCGGGGCGGATGCTGGGCCGGGAAGCGCTCTCCCCGGGCCTCAGTATTTCCGCTTCAGCTTCTGGAAGTCGCTGGTGTTGAGCCGCGGTCGCGGCAGGTCCCCGAAGACCTGGGTGTCCTCAGCCTCCCGCAGCACCAGCGCGCGCATGCTCGCCGCGATGCGGTCCAGGTCCGGCGAAGAGGGCTGCGGGGACCGGGGCGGGGTCAGCGCCCGCTGCGGCCCCGCCCTCACCCCACCCCTCCCCACTCCCGCCCCAGCACTTTGCCTACACCCACGAAGGCCCCTTACCCTGACTTGCTCCGCGTAGGATCCTCCTACCAAACTCAAAACACCACCTCCTCCATGAAGCCTTCCTGCCCTTCTCCTCCCCTTCTTGGCCTGACTCTATGTGCAAGAACAGCCACCTGTCCCACTGCCCTTCCAGTTCCTTCTTACACAGCGGAACTGTGCTGCTCTGGTGACCATCACTCTGCTGACCATCAAGGCTGTGTGCACCCAGAGAGTCAGGTCTAAAGATTTGGGTTGGGCTTGGCACACTGAGTCACGGAACAATCAAGCCTCTGCCACTGGCTAGCTGTCAACAAGCATTTCATCTCCTGAGGCTTTGGTCTCCCCTTTTTAAAACACGGGGCTGATGACAGAGCCTGAGACAATCAGCACAGTGATTGCTCAAGTACCGTCCACTACCATGCTGCCCGCGCTGTAGGGAAAGGATCCCTTTTCTGGCTGGCCTCCCCTAAGGAGGGCCCTGTCATCCTGTCTGCAGCCCCAGCAGCTCGTGCAATCTCCCTGATGGCCTGACGCCTTCAGCTGGGCCTGGCCTTCCCCAGAATGGGAGAGGCCACGGACAGAGGCTGGACCTCCGCCCATTCAGAGACCCGCCCAGCGCCACCACTCGGGCCTCAAACATTGTTAACTGGGCTTCCCCCAGTGGCCGCGCAGACAGCAGCAGCAGCAGCAGCAGCGGAGGGAGGCTGCCACTGTGTCAGTGAGCCCCCTGAGAGGCACCACGGGGAAGGGGACCGTGAGACCCCAGGGCCTCCACCCTTGCAGTCTGTTAACTCCTTTCCGAATGGAGGCTGCGTTCCATTCCCAGCCCTGCCCCTCCCAAGCTGAGGTCTCGGGAAAGTCACAGATACTCCCTGTGCCTCAGGGAGGTTCAGGGCTGGGTGAGGAAGAGCCACCCAGGCCAGCCCAGGAAGGCCACAGGAGGGGTGGATGGGAGGCGGTGGGGGAGGGGCAAATTCCAGGAAGAGCCAGGAACAGGCAGGGTGGGGACAGACGGTGATCTAACCCCTCTGAGCCTCAGTTTCCCCTTCTGGAGGGGGTATCAAAATATCCGTGTCTTGGCTGGAGCAAGTATTCTGTAAGTGAAGCTGTTCCTGAAACCCCAGAAGAGACCTTCTCTGCAAGGCACTGGGGTACACTGTAAGGCTGCAACTGTTAAACCTTTAGGGTTCTGGCCCAAAAACCTGCCTCAGGAGGAGGAGGGCAAGATCAATCCTAGGAAATGTGGCTTCCATCCCTGAGGGCTTCCTGGAGGAAGTGGCTTTGGGTCCCTCCCTCCACCCTCCTCTCCTCTGCTCCCCTTTGCTCCTCACCGGCCCGTTCTCCTCATCCGATGACCGGGCTTCTGTCCTCTTCTCCTTGAAGGCCCAGACGGGCACGGACACGGGCAGGGACTTGGCATACTGCTGTGTGGGCAAGGCTGACGCCGGGGGCACTGAGTAGGCTGGGGGGCCAGCAGGGGTCTCCTCACTCAGGCTGCCATCTGGGAGAGAGGGCAGACTTCAGCCTCTGCCCTTGCCTTCATCCCAGCATCCCCCAGGGGTAGGGACAGCCTGGGACTCTTACCGTCTGTGCTCTCGGGGTCCGACTCACAGAAGGGGGGCAGGTCCTGGAGTGTGGCGTCCTCGTCCATCACAAAGAGCCCTGTGGATGGTGTTAGCGGCCCGGGCTGGTCAGGTCCCCGCTGCTCTCAGCGCCAGCCACCCCCCACCGCCACCGCCTCCCCACTCCTCGCATCGGCCAGGCCCTTGCAAGCCACACGGCTCCTGGAATCTTTCCCTCTGCCTCAAACACCCTTCTCCTAGTTATCGGCCTGGTCATCCGCACAAATTCAGTTTCTGTCTGTTACACCCTCGGATGAAAGCAACTGGCTGAACATACGTGAAATCCACATGATGTCTGGGATGAAGGACTCAAAATACAGACCGAGAACGAGACGATTATGATCCCTGTTTGACCGATGGGGACCAGGAGGCACAGAAAAGTTCAACCACTTGCCCCAAGTCTCCCACTTAATAACCATGTCACCGGGATCTGAACCCGGGCCACCTAGCTCCGAGGCTGTGCCCTGAACCCTATGCGGGTTTTCTCCGGTGAAGAAGCCAGCGTTAGTAGTAACGACAAATAAGTAAGTCCTGCTTACTGAGCCCTTCCTGCAAACTCCTAATCACTCTTCAAAGCCCAAACGTTATAGTCCAGTCTCTTCGAAGTACCCAACCTCTGGATTCCCCTCCGAAACAGCCAGTGGCTTTTCCTTCTGGCCTCCTTAAGCCGTTGCCTGCACTCCTGACTCCTCTGTAACTCCCATCTTTGTTCTCACAAGCATTAGGCACCGCACGTTTGGAAACAACTCCTGTTCTGCTCAAGCTCCCAGCTCAGGTCCCAACCCCACGGGCTCCACAGGGCACTGCCTCCCGTCAGGACTACCAATTCCTTGGCCAGACAGGGAGTCTCCCCAGGAAAAGGGCCCAAGGGGCGCCTGATTGGCTCAGTTGATTAAGCATCTGCCTTCCACTCAGGTCATGATCCCAGGGTTCTGGGATCGAGCCCCACATAGGGCCCCCTGCTCAGCAGGGAGACTGCTTCTCCCTCTCCTGCTCCCCCTACTTATGCTCACACTCTCTCTCTGTATCAAATAAGTAAATAAATTATTTTAAAAGGGGGGGGCGGGGCCTGGGTTGCTTTGTGTCTCTGTCTGGCACCTTCCAGCCCTTCCAGCCCAGAGCTGGCCCCAGGTTAACATGTAAGGACAGAGGCTCAGAGAGGGGCCATGACCTGCTCAGAGTCACACAGCGGGGCACAGGCAAGCCAGCCCGCCCCCCCCAGGCTCTCTGTGATTGCGGCTGCCACAGAACACCAGGGCTCAGAGACAGGCAAGCCCCACCCCTCCAGGAAAACTGCCCTTGGAGGCAACTTGCCAAGCCAAGAGCCACCCAGCCCTGGCCTGTCTCACCTCCGTTGTCGCTGACACCCAGCCGCTCGCCAGAGGTCTCAGTCTCTGTCGGCTCGTCCTCATCTTCGTCGTCGTCCTCCCTGGCCAGGGTAGGCCGAGGTGGGCTCCGCGCAGGACTGGGTGGCTGTGGTGCTGGCGGGGGCGCGGGGGGCCGGGCGGCGGCGGCGGCCCTGTGGGCCAGGGCGATGTCGTGGAGGCAGCGGCGGGCGGCCTCGGCCAGGGCCCCACGCCCGTGGGCTGCATAGGCACAGGGGCCCGGACGGGGCGGTGGGGGCGGCGCGGCAGTCAGCAGCACCAGCTCCGTGCCTGTCCGGGCCCGGAAGCGCTCAGCGGCCCCCACCACCGCCTCCCACAGCTCCTCGGGGCGCCCCGACGCCATCCACGCCCTGCAGAGCAGAGCAGGACAGAGAGCTGAAGCCCAGCGGATTGACTGCGCAGTCTACACCTGCCCCCAGGCGTCCACCTGCCCCTAGACGCCACTCCCATCCCTCCTCGCCACCTTGTCCTCAGCTAGGCTCACCCCCTTCCCCCAAATTCCTCCCCATCCGGACCTCCTGGCCCCATCCGTCCCCAACCCTTCAGAGCCTCATCCTTCCTGGTCCATCCAGTCTTCACAGCCCCAGTCCCTCCGCTTGGCCCTGCCTTGTCCAATACAGAACCACCAACCACATGGGACTAAGGAGCACATGAGATGTGGCAGGTCCAAGGGGAGAGGGACAGGAGTACGAAACCCACACTGGCGTTTGAGGACTTCGTACAAAGAGGGAGGATGTCAAAGGTCTCAGTGGTAGTCGGACGTTGACCACACGTCAAAAACACGACGTTTCAGACATAATGGCTAAATAAAATATATGGTGGAAATGAATTTCATCTGTTTTCCTTCTACTTTTTTAATGTGGCTTCCAGGAGATTTGACATGACAGGCCTGGCCGGCACTCCTTCTGCTGGACCATTGTTCCCCTCTTCCTGAACCTCTCAGCCTTCCCCTGCCCCTCCCTAGTCTCCCCAGCACAGAGTCATGGCCGCTCAGCCTCGCACGCTTCCAGACTTCTGAGGCCTGAGACCTACAGTCCAGATCCCGTGTCCACCACTTACTTGTCAATCTTTCTCTCACTCTCACCCTAGCGTGGAAGGAGCTTTCCCTCACCCCCGATCACATCAGTCCCCCCTCTTAGGGCTACAACATCTGTGAATCCCCCCATTCTAGCACAGGGCGCTCTGGGGGGAGGACTGTGTGGGTCCATCTCCGTCTCCCCAGTCACTGCGGAGCTACCCGAGGGTGAGCCTGGAAGGCTGATCCCGGAGCCACCAGCCTTGCCCCGCTCAGTGGCTGGCCTCAGAGAGCAGGGGCGGAGCTGGCTGCGCTGAGACTCCATTCATGAAGCTCTGTACTTCCGAAAAGACTGTTCGCCAGTTCCTCTGGAAGTCGTCCCTGATCCCCCAGGACGGATCAGCTGCCTTCCCTAGACCCACAGTGCCCTGGGCTACCTCCATTACAGCTCACTGTCCCTTGAGCTTAAAACAACAGTACCCCTGTCTGCCCCCTCCACCACACTGTGAGCTCCCCAAGGTCAAGATAAAAAGAGCAAAGGGTTGGGGCGCCTGGCTGGCACAACTGGAAGAGTATGCGACTCCTGATCTTGGGGTCATGAGTTCGAGGCCCACACTGGGTATAGAGATTACTTAAATAAATAGACAAACTTAAAATAAGAGAAAGAGAGAGGGAAAAGAGCAAGGGGCACGGGGGCTGGCTTCCTGCCATCTCAAACCTGCTGTGTGACCTTGGAGCACTCACTTGCCCTCTCTGTGCCTCATTTTTCTTCTTCCTGTAGAGTGGTTGAGCCAGGGTGGCTGGGAAGCTGAGGAGCCTCCTCAAGGAGGTAGGGGGCACCCCCCCCTCACTAGAGGAATTCAAGCAAGGTTCTAGTCCAGCCAGGGTCATGTGTAGCTTGATTTCAATTTGCTGGCCCTTTTCAACTCATGAGCACGTAAGCCAGTGTTTGCTGAGCACCGACTCTGTGTAGGGAGCCTACATCTGTCATTTCACTTCCGACCTGACCCACTAAGGTGGGAGCTGTTCCCTCCCAGACGAGACAAGCAAGGCTCGTGGAGTACAAAGCCCCTGCTGGAAGCCACACGCAGCAAGAACACAACCAGCACTATTCATGACAGACCCCAGAACAATTTCACGAGCACTTCCCACAGGCCAGGTAGGGATGCCAAGCAGGTCGTCACCATTCTCATCCCACCCTCTCCCCAACCCTACAAGGGAGGGGCTGTTATCACTCCACTTCAGTTGCAAACTGAGGGCCAGGGAGATTCAGTATTTTGATTAGGGTCATAGGGCCGGAGAGGAGAACCTGTTCTTAATCCCAAATGCCATCTTGCCTTCCTTAGCAGGAAACGTTTATGTCCAGATGGGGAAAGTGAGACTCAGAGAGCCTCAGGTACTTGTCAGAAGGCCCAGAAGTTAAATGGGTCAGAGTAGGACTGACTCTGCTCTCTGCCTGACTCCAAAATCCAACAGAACTGAGAGTCGCTCAGGGTCTCCCCTAGCTGACGGAGGAAACCAAGGCTCAGGGCAGGGAAATGACTGGCCCAAGGTCACACAGCCTGGCTGTGGTAGGCCTGGGTCTCTCACATCCCTGGGACATCGGGATTGAACTCTCTGTTCTAGCTAGAGTAGTTACAGGACTGAAAAGATTGAAATGGGGAGAGTGGGTGGGAGGGTCCACCCCCGCTGCAAGGAGGAGGCCTGGGAAAACGGGAGGAGGGCAACTCACGCCTCTCTGCGAAGGCCTGAGGGCTCTCTAAAGTGGAGTGGCCAAGACCAGGGAAGACACCACCCTTCCAGCTGCCGGAGGAAGTCCTGTATCCTCTAAGGAGCTCAGAGATAGATGGAGGGTTCCCCAGCCCCCCAGACTAAGGACTTTAGGATTAAGGAAAGGTGAGACTTGTCCCCCACAAGAAGGGGAGGGGAGAGCTAAAGTAACTGGCTTCTTAAGATGAGAAGAGAAGGTGAACTGAAGAAAATGACTCTAGGAAGAGGTGAGGAAAGAAGCGAAGTCCGCCAAAGAATAAGGGACGCTAGTGAAGCCCCCTTCCAACCACCTGTCAAACTGGCAGTGCCTCCTACCCGCCCAAAGTGGGAGAAACTCGAGGATGCCCTCCCCACCCACTACTCCGCGTAGCCGGGGGAAAGATGAACGTCTGGCCCTTTCCTTGACCTCTCAGGGACCTCCTCCCCACCTCGGCCAGGGGTCCAGGAAAAACCCACTTCTCTAGGAAGAAAACAGGAAATCCCGCCCAGGTGGGGGCCAGGACCGGAAGTCCCGCCTTTGGACGGGTGAGGGGCGCCCCGAGTACCCCCAGAGCAACCCCCAGACCCCATGGACATGGTCCACGACCAAGACAAGGATCCTCGTGGGTCCGGAGACCGGAGGATAAGGCTGTCTAGGTTTTGCCTTGGGTCAGACACGACGGTTCCCGCGGGCGACCCCTTTCCAGCGCTGAGCGTAGGGTCGCTGGAAGATCTCTGCCCTCTGATCTACGCAGGCCATACCCCTCCCGCGAGCGGCTCGCCCTCCCAGCGCCCCTCTTCTCTGGACGGCCAAATCCTCCCCACACCGCGGTTCACAACGCCGCCTCCACTCACGTGCCCGTAGCCAGCATGGCCGGCCCGGCGCCGTCGCCGCCCTCAAAAGACATGGCGGCGCATTGCGTCACTTCCGCGCGGCTGGCCCGCCTCCACGCTGCATACTCCGCCTCCCTCATCGGGCCGCCCGAGACCAAAATGGCCACGGGAGCATCATCGGATCACAGTGGGACAATGGCGACAGCAGGGTGCCCATAAGAAAGATGGTGAAAGAACGGCTTCAGCTTGCCCGGAAACGAGCCAGAATCATTTCGATTTGCTCCCAATACGGCCGTCGTCACGTGCATTCTCAGGACCACAGTAAACTAAGGCCAGCGACCTGACGCCCCTTACCCATCGTCGACCTTTTCCACAGAAGTGGAGGAAAGCAGTGCCCATTAACGACATGGTATCGCTTGCCCAAAATGTATATGGATTCTCCCTCCAACTTATCCCCCTTCAGCACCAAAGTGGGGAAAGATCCAATAAGGCAACTTTTTTTGCTTCGGTTTGCCAGGCTTCAATATGGCGGCTCAGGCCGTCGCCTCCCGAAGGTGACTCGGGAATTCGACGGGGTCCGCTTCGTTCCCGGGTATACTGACGGCTTCATCCCGTTAACCCAGGTTCCTCAGCACCTCTTGTGACGTACACCTCCTCTCACCTTCTTTTCCTTTACCCGTTTCTTTTCCAGGACCTCGATGTCGCGCCCCTCAGGGAGATGGGACTGCCCCGCATTAACATGGCCGCAGCAGCCAGGCTTTGGCCGTGCCCTCGAGCAAAATGGCATCTCATTGGCTTCGATGCCAGTATACAATATGGAGAAAGAAGCCGGTGTTTCGGCGAGAGCTTGGGCGAGGAGGTGGAGCCCTTGGACCCTCCCCCTTGTTTACTTCGTGGCGGGGGGAACAGCACTGCGCTTGCGCACTCTCGCTTGCCTGCTCCACCTTCCCCGTCTGCGCCATGTGACTTTCACCCTCGTGGTTCAAGTTCAACCACCCCATTCTGAAAGATGGTTACATCCACTCCTGTTCTAGAACAGGCAAGGGCGCTACCACTGCCCAGGCTTGAGGGGAGTCTCCTATCCGGATGTGACAGCACGATGACCCGGAAAGGGAGAGGGCCGGAGGAGTGGGACCTCGGCGGCGACTATGGAGGGAGCCGGTTACAGGGTAGGCAATAGAAACGCGTTCTTTTCTTTCTGTGGATGCGGAGCGACGCCCTCCGGTAGTCGGCTTCGCCCCAACGCCCTGCCCGGGTTCTGGGAACCCCCCTGAGCCTTAGCGAACACACCGTTCGTTTGTAAATGCGCTGTCACCCTCTCCTCCACTGCCCTAGGTTAGACGCTTACCTTTTAGCCCCGCCCCCTGGGCGGCCGGGAAGCGCCTGTGGGCCCCGCCCCCTGGTGTCTTTCTGTGTTTGGGTCCCGCCCCTCACTGGTTCCGTCCCCAGGTGGTGTTTGAGAAAGGTGGCGTGTACTTGCACACCAGTGCTAAGAAGCACCAAGACCCGGACTCCCTCATCGCTGGCGTCATCCGCGTTGTGGAGAAGGTGGGCCGGAAGGGAGCAGGGCTCGGGCAGGCCCAGAGCCGGTTGGAGGCGGCATCTGGAGGCGTATGGTCTGGAGGTCCCGATGGGACTGTGGGAAGGCAGGGGGTGCGGACTGGAGCGAAAGAAGGGGCTTTGTAAGTCTGAGGGGCCAGAGGACGGAAGAAGTCTGGAAATATGGCTTGGGGAGATTGGAGGGGGGGGATGTCCCTCCAAACCCTCTTTTTTTCTCAGGACAGTGATGTCCTTCTGCACTGGGTTCCGGTAGAGGAGGCTGGAGATTCCACCCAAATTCTTTTCTCTAAGAAGGTAGGCTTTCCTCCCTTCCCCTTTCTCCACTTGTTTTTTCCCAGGTTGGGGCAGTGAAGACATTTGAAGGACCTGGGTGTAATCTCAGACTTACTCTTGGAGCATATGTGATCCTGGTTGGGGTCTAGGCTCTCTTGGCCCCTTGGTTTTCTTTTCTCTGTGAAATGCGGCTGAAGGTGCCCATTTGAAAGAAAGCAGACACCATGAGATTCATAGCGGTGCCGAGGCAGCCCCCTCATCCCCTTTCCTTTTTGGGGGAGCCCTGCGATGGTGCAGGAGGTCAACACAGCCCGTGGATTCAGGTTTCACGGGCTCTCAGTCCACAAGAACTTGAAGGGGTGTGGCATTTCCCCACGGTCGGAAAGTATACTTTCTAGGGCTCCTTCCTACTTTCAGTACCAGACTTTGCTCTTTTTGTTATGAGAGACTCTTGAGGGTTTTATTAGAGATTGTTACAGATTTTTCATCACCAGGCCCTGTGCTGGGACGCGGAGATGAGTCTAACCCAGACCCTGCCTCAGTCTTCACCCCCATTCTGTTTTGGGAAACTGAGGCACAGTGATTGGAAGCCCCTTTCGTAAGGTCAGAAAGCTAGGATGTGTTGGAACTGGGGTTTGAACCCGGACTCTGTGGTTTCAAAGGCATGCCCCTTTCTGGAGGGAGCAAGTATTTGCACTGAAACTCTAAGGATGAGAAGGGGGCAAGAAGGTATTTCAGGGACGGCAGGAGGAAGAGCATTTCAGGATACAGGAGGAGATGGGATGTCTCTGTAGAGGGGGGTTTGCTGGGATGGTGGTTGGGCCTGAAATGCCCAGCTGAGAAGCTTGGACTGTGTTCTGGGGGTCCCTGGGGGAACCATGGGAGGAGAAGGGTGTGGATGTGGAAAGCTCCATTGGGAAACCCATGTGGGGGATGGGCAGAAGGTCCAAATGGAGGGAGGTTAGAATGATGGGTCAGGGAGAGAGAAGGAAGCCTCACCTGGGGCTTTGAATAACCTGGTGGGAGTGGGTAACAAATGGAGATTCCAGAATTCTGCTGAGGAACCCGGCTTCTCAGGGTTGAGGAAGAAGCAACCAGCATTCTGCATTTTTCGTCAGCCTCACAGGCCAGCTGAGTTCCTTTCTTGAAAATGTGGCTGTCCTCCTCGGTCCTCTCATTTTTGATTAACAGACATCCACTGAGGCAGGCTTCAGTGGAAAAGGCACGCACGCACGCAGGATATACTTGGCTCCAAGGAACGCAAAATCTGGCTGGTGACAAGTTAAGGAGACAAATTTATTCCTCTCCTCTCACGAGACACTTGGAGAGATGGGGCTGCTGGCCTTGGCTGGCGACGTCGGGGCCTGGATCACGGAGACCCTCCTGTGCGTGTCCTGGTCACCTTTAGATGACTCGTTCAGCCGCACCTCCTTTTAAGGGAGGAAGAGGGGGGCGAGCAGGGTGCCAGTCACATCTCTTCTGCTCATCGGGAAAAGCAAGACATTTCCCAGACACTCTGCATCAGCCCGGAGTTGTTTTCGGCTGTGAGGGATAGAAACAGGAGTGACAGCGGCTTCACCTGCATAGAAACACCTGCCTCTCCCGTTGAAAAGGCCACGTGTCACCACCAACCTGGCTTCCTTCCAGCTTTACTCTGCCATCCTCACGGCTGCCTTGTGGTCCAAAAAGGCTACTGGCGCTCCGGTTTTTTGGGACTGGTTTCGCTCACTGTGTTGCAGGTTGGCCGAGGAGCTCTGTTCGTCGTGATTGGTCAGGGAAGCATGCTGCTACATTCCTTGTGACAGAGGGCAAGAGCTCTTCCCTGGCAGTTAAACAGGCCATCCTGGAAGGGGTACCTCGCAGTCCCCTGGTCAGAGCCAGCTGCATGGCTGCACCCAGCCGGTAGAGCTCAGTGAGCTGCGATCGTGCTGTGTGCCCAAGAGGCAGAGGCCTGCAGACGCTGGCGGAAGGCAGTGTTGACTCCCATTATGTTATGTAAACGTTGATGAAACGTCCCATTTGCCCCACAAGACACGGGATGGCTTTGCTGGGGCTGGCTCAGCAGCCTTGTGGACAGGTGTCTCTGTGACTCCCCTCATGGCCCTAGTTGGCTGCCAAAGCTCCAGACAGCATGTTCTCCTTCCACAGCCTCCAAAGACTGGCCTGAATAGGGCGGTGGTCACTTCTGTAGGTGCCCTTTTTATCAGGAATTTCCCTCCTTTTAAACTCTCCCGAGGTGGCATCTTGGCTCCCACTGGCCGGAGGTGGGACCACAAGGAAGGCTGAGAAAGCAGACAGCGGGAGGCTTTACCTTCTGTTGTGGGAGGGGCTCTGTGCACCTGGAAGGAGCAGAGAAACGGCTTTTGGGCGGACTCATTGTCTGGTTCCTTCCAACAAGGCGCCTTATGCAGGGTTTTCCTGCATAAGGAAAACCTTATGCAGGGAGTCCCAGTACACTCCAGTTACTTTCAGCAGGAAGGGATTAAAGGCAGACCAGTAGAGGCTTGGCGAATTTGTACGAGGGCCGGCAGAACAGGACTGACCCTGCAGAACTGACCTGCCCGGGGAGCTGCCACCACCTCCAAAATGAGGGCAGTGGGGAGAGATCATCGTGGAGCCTGTGGAGGGGAGACCCAAGAACAATACCACCCGAGCTGCCACCCAAGGGCAGGAAGCCACTGGGCCCTCGCCAAGCCAGTGACTGGGCGCTGGGACACAGAGCTAGCCACCACCTCCACCCTAGTCACCTCTCGGCGTGCGGGGAAAACAGGAGCCTCCCTCGTCAGCAGCCCTCTTGGGAGCGGCAGGAAGTTCCCCCTGCCTCCTTCCTGCCTCCTTCCTGCCTTCTGCCTCCGCCTTGTGGTGTGACCCGTAGCTGCAAAGGAGTCTGGGAAGTGTAGTTTTCGCCTTCCAGCCTCTGCCCGACAGGAATTCATACGCTAGCCTGTGGAAGGGACTCCTAGCCTCTGCAGCTCTCCTGTACTTTGTCCCCTCCCTGCCCTTCCCCATGGCCTGTGGCCAGCACTATTCACTGACTGCACTGTCGTTTGCCTCAGTTTCCCTATTTGTTCATTGGGGCTGCCTTCCAGGGCAGCCTCGCAGCTCGGATCTGGAAACCCTGAATCTACAGCCCCTCACTCTCTTCTCTTCTTTTCCTCTCCCAAGGATGTCAGTGGGGGTGATTCCTGCACCTCTGAGGAGGAACCGACCTTTGACCCTGGCTATGAACCCGACTGGGCTGTCATCAGCACTGTGCGGCCACAGTCTCGGCACTTAGAGCCCGCCAGAGGTAGGCTGAGCCCGGGTCTCTGAGGGGCAGGTGGAGACACGTCTTACCCTCAGTGGTCAAGGCTCCACAGACCTTGCTGGCCATAGTCAAGGTGACCGTCCATCGCTGGCCTTCCAGTCTCAGGCGTGTGGATCGGGGTGCAGCACTGTCCCCAGCCCAGGTCCCTCCTGGCAGGGTCTCCGGGGTTTGCAGTCTTACTCATCTCTCCGGGCTCCTGAGTGGGTTGTGGGCACCCCCGCAGGAATCCTCTGCTTGTGAAGGTGTCTAGGCTGTAGCGGTGACAGTTGTGGGGTGAGAGGGTGATTTGGGCTATCCTGGAGTCCGACAAGGTTCTGGGGGCACCAGAGGAGGCATCCGGCCCCTCCGGAGAATGGAGAAGCCTTCCAGGAGGAGGTGATGCCAGCCCCTGGCCCTGGGGGACACCTGGGAGTTTTCTCCCCAGCAGAGAAGGTAGCCATGCAAGGCCAGAGGCCCTGGGTGTGTTTAGGACACTGGAGTGTGGGGTCTGGAGTGAAGGAAGGGCCGGAGATGAGATGCGCGGGGGCGCTGGGGATGGACCTGTGGGAACTGCCACCAGGTTAAGAGCACAGTCTTCGCTCTGAGGGCCACGGGGAGCCAAGGGAGATTTTCGAGCAAGTCAGTTGTGTTTCCAAGGAGACGTGGCTCCCCATGGATATCTGCGCTGCCTCTGCCTCCCCAGGCCTGCTCCCAACGTGTGCTCTTCCCCAGGTGCAGAGCCCAGTTCCCCTCGGGGCTCCTGGGCCTTCTCGGTGAGTCTCGGGGAGCTCAAGTCCATCCGCCGGTCCAAGCCGGGCCTCAGCTGGGCCTACCTGGTCCTGGTGACCCAGGCTGGGGGCTCCCTGCCTGCCCTGCACTTTCACCGAGGGGGGACCCGCGCCCTTCTCCGGGTCCTCAGCCGCTACCTGCTCTTGGCCAGGTGAGCCTTTTCCCAGCACTGGGCCTTTGTGGCAGGCCCTGGCCCCCTGCGGCTGCAGCCCGGCCCCTCAGGGCTGTGAAGCAGATTTAAAGGCAGACGAAGGGGGCGGCGCCTGGGTGGCTCAGTCATTAAGCATCTCCCTTCGGCTCAGGTCATGATCCCAGAGTCTTGGGGTCAAGCCCCGCATCAGGCTCCCTGCTCAGCAGGAAGCCTGCTTCCCCCTCTCCAACTCCCGCTGCTTGTGTTTTCTCTCTCACTGTCTCTTTGTCTAATAAATAAATATAATATTAAAAAAAAAAACAAAGGCAGACAAAGGGAATCAGCTGATATGTGTAATCACAAAGCCAAGGCGTGGTTTGATTTCAGGCAGGACTTGGGTCCTGGAACTTAGGAAGAATTGCTCTTTTTCCCTCTTAAGTTGGTATTGTTCTCCGGGGGTCCCTTAGGAGCCCTGACGACCGAAGCAGCTCCTTCCCCAGCGGCATCCCGGAGCTGCGTCTCCCTGGCCTGTCCCTGAATCGGTTCCTGTGGGAGGCAGGAGGGCCTCGGCCCTCAGTGGCCAGCCCTGGGTTGTGTGTCCACCCCTGGGGTCCGGCTGTGGTCAGGCTGTAGGTGAGGGACTCCCCAGGGGCGGTTGGACTGAGAGGGGGTGGGGACGCACGCGGGGCCCTCTGCCTGGGTGTCACCACATTGCCCCTCCCCAGCTCCCCGCAGGACCCCCGCCTCTACCTTGTCTTCCCGCACGACTCCTCGGCCCTCTCCAGCTCCTTCCACCACCTGCAGCTCTTCGACCAGGACAGCTCCAACGTGGTGTCTGTGAGTGTCCCACTGACCAGCCTGGCCCCCGTGGGCAGGGAGGGGCGGACCGGACTGGGTGAGGAAGGGTGGGGTGCAGCTGTGAGCACCCTGTTGGCCCTGTCCGCAGCGCTTTCTGCAGGACCCCTACTCCACCACCTTCAGCAGCTTCTCCCGTGTGACCAACTTCTTCAGGGGAGCCCTGCAGCCGCACCCAGAGGGGGCCTCCCCCGACCTCCTTCCACCCCCTGATGACGAGCCGGAGCCTGGGTTTGAGGTCATTTCCTGTGTGAGTATCGGGTGGACCCTGATGTCTTCTGGCTGTCACCTGGGCAGGGGACTGTAATTCCCTGGGCTTCCTTTTCCCCCAGAACGGGGATGACACAGCACCCCGGTCATAGATCGCATGAGGAGGGACTTCGAGGAGAGTGTTTGGAGCCTGTGTACCCATTTCCCGTTATTGTGGGGGGAGGGGAGCCTCCTGACACGGAGGTGGCTTTGGCACCGACCCAGGGGAGGGGTGCTTTCCACCCTGCGCGTTCACTGTCCGTGGAGCTAACCTGCAGGTGGGTGGCCCGGGGCCGGGGTGTGGGAGGCCCCGAGCTCACCGGCATCGTGTCACGCAGGTGGAGCTGGGGCCGCGGCCGGCCGTGGAGCGGGCACCTCCACTCACCGAGGAGGAGTGGGCCCACCATGTGGGCCCCGAGGGCCGCCTGCAGCAGGTCCCCGTGCTGAAGGCCCGCATCTTCTCCGGGGTGAGGCGCCAGCTGTGTGCTGTGGGGTCGGGGGACTAGGTAGGGCTGGCGGGCGGCCAGGGGGAGGCCCCTCTGAGCCGCTGGCCCCACTCTGTCCCCCAGGGTCTGAGCCCTGGCCTGAGGCGCGAAGCTTGGAAGTTCCTCCTGGGGTACCTCAGCTGGGAGGGCTCAGCCGAGGAGCACAAGGCCCACGTGCGCAAGAAAACGTGAGTGAGAGCCGCTGCGGCCACCCCAGCCAACCATGTCCCCCATCCCAGCACGGTACCTGGCCCATCACAGGGCTCGCTCCGCAGGCGTCAGTCACGAGCCCGCCACGTGCTGGGCACCCGCCGTCACACACGGAGACGGCGGCATCAGTTTTTGTTCCAGCAGCATAATGTCGTAGCTGTTGTCACTCTGCAGCCGGCTTCCTCACCCCGCGGGGCCTGCTTCTCATTCCTGGCACACTACACGTCGTGCCCCTGCTGTGCGTCCTGGTCCCCGCCCTGGTGCTCTTGGTCTGGCGGGGATGACAGACTGAACAGAAGCCCACAGTGGGGTGCCTGGCTAGCTCAGGAGAGCGTGTGACTCTGGATCTTGGGGTCATGAGTTTGAGCCCCATGGTGGGGGTACAGATCACTTGAAAAAAAAAAAAACAAAACTTTAAAGAAAAGCTCACAAGGGTATTCTGTGTCATGAGAGATGTCAAGAGGGGCACAGGGCAGGGGGAGCGGTGGCAAAGATGAGTAGGTGGCCTGCTTCGGTGGCCTTGTGTTTCACCTCCCCTTCCCCCTCAGGGATGAGTACTTCCGAATGAAGCTGCAATGGAAATCCGTGAGCCCCGAGCAGGAGCGGAGGAACTCTCTGCTGCACGGTTACCGCAGCCTCATCGGTAGGCTGCTGGGCAGGGGTGGGGTGCAGACATGACACACAGCAGGAAGGGCACAGGGAAAGCCCCTGCCTCCCTAGGAGTAGGGATGATGTCCTCTTCGGTGGGGAGATGGGATGGGGCAGGGAAAGGGAGCCAGACTCCTTGGGTTCAAATCTGCTGCCTACTTGCTGTGAGATCTTGGCAACTGATTTTGCCTCCTTGCGCCTCCTCCTTGGTTCAGTAACTGTCCGTTGCTGGCGATCTGGCAAGTGGCAAGCATAGTGCCTCATTCGAGGGTGCTCGAGGTGGTTTCTAGACCAACTCACACCTGCCTGGGGTCTGCCGAAGGGAGGAGCGGGGGCTGCTGCCCGTGGCCAGGAGGGACGGGCCCCCACAGGGCCCCCACAGCATTCTCACTTTCACATTCTGCGCCCTGTGTCCGCAGAGAGAGATGTGAGCCGTACCGATCGGACCAACAAATTCTATGAGGGTCCCGAGAACCCGGGGCTGGGCCTGCTGAATGACATCCTTCTCACCTACTGCATGTACCACTTTGACCTTGGTGCGACGCCAGCCCCAGGGGGCGCTGGGGGCCAGGCCTTCCCTTGGGGGGTGCTGGGGGCCTGGGCTGGGCCCTGACCTCCTCCCCCCTCCCCGTCCAGGTTACGTCCAGGGCATGAGTGACCTCCTCTCCCCGATCCTCTACGTCATTCAGAACGAGGTGGATGCTTTCTGGTGTTTCTGTGGCTTCATGGAGCTCGTGGTGAGGCCCCAGGCAGGCGCAGAGACAGGCCCCTCAAAGGATGGGGGGGTGTCTGCTTCCTCACATGGCGTTCCCTCCCGCAGCACGGGAACTTCGAGGAGAGTCAGGAGACGATGAAGCGGCAGCTCGGACAACTGCTGCTACTGCTGCGGGTGCTGGACCCGCAGCTCTGCGACTTCCTGGGTGAGTGTCTCTGCGGGCAGGTGAGGGTGGGGGGGCCCAGACCCTTCCTTCCTCCGCCCTCCCACCCCCCCACCACGTCTCTGGAAGTGGCCACAGACGGGCTCCAGAACGTTTGGTCCTGATCCAGACAAGGGAAACATCCCCGAAAAGCCAGAACGCAAAATTCCCACGTAAAAGCAGGATCGTGGTTTGGAGCGATCCTCAGCGAGACCCCGCCCCACGAGCGGGCTCCTTCAGGCTCCCTGCAGTACCGTGCTTGGCAGATGGGCCTGGGGCCTTGGCGTGGCCACTTCTGGGGGTGCTTGGACACCAGCCACCCGACTGTGCGGCGATCTGTCTGTCTGAACTATGTACAAGAACAGATTGAACCTGTCCTGCTGGACACTGCGGTTATTTGCAATTTTGCATTATGATGAGTATCATCTGGATAGTTCCTTTAGGCTAAATTCCAACAAGTGGCATTATATTCTGGGCGGTATTTTTACGGCTTTTGAAATGTTTGTTCCCATCACTACTTTCCTGGAAATTCTTACCAGCTGATGTTTCTGCTAGCCGAGTCTGTGAGTGTCCATTTCCTCACACCTCCACCAGCACTGGGTATTGATAGCTTTTATTTTTTCCCTGAGCGTCCTGCATCCCTTTTATGTGATGGTGGGGCACGGAATTAGCTCACCTCATCTGGAGTCTGGAAGGCAGGATGGGAAAGCTTCCTGTGGACCCAGAGCGTTCTTGGCTCAGCTCCGAAGCCTTCCCATGCTGGGTACGAGTTACTTGCCTAGACTGGTAGAGATTTCTACAGCCAGGATAACTTCGAGTCTCGGGCTGACCAGCCTGCCCACTGTGAATTAGGAGGGGACTGGAATGGAGTCTGAGCTCGTTCTTTGCCGAGCACCACCCCTCCCATCACTGTCTTCCTCCAGATTCCCAGGACTCTGGCTCCCTCTGCTTCTGCTTCCGGTGGCTCCTTATCTGGTTCAAGAGGGAATTCCCCTTCCCAGATGTCCTTCGGCTGTGGGAGGTGGGCCTGCCGGTGTGGGTGGGAGGGCAGAGAGCAAAGAGAAACCAGTCAGTTGTCCCAGGCTGGGACGTTGGTGGGAAGTGGGCAGGGGGAGGGCAGACCTGGGTGGGACTACAGGCAGAGGCTGGGCCATAGACACCTCGCTCTGGCTCTCCTAGGTGCTGTGGACAGGGCTCCCTGGCCCCAATCTCCACCTGTTGGTGGCCTGTGCCATTCTGGACATGGAGCGTGACACTCTCATGCTTTCTGGCTTCGGCTCCAATGAGATCCTCAAGGTGAGGCCCTGGCTCCTTCCAAGTCCCCCCTCCCAGCCCGTCCTGACCTGTGTAAGTGGACATGTTAGCTGAGGTGTGAACTCCGTGGAGGCTGGCACTGTGCCTGTGCCACAGGACCTTGGGGTAGTTGGTACTTCAGATAGGATTATTGAAGGTATGGTTGGCTGAGTGGTGAGCACCATGGCCAGGAGATCCGGCTTGTTTTTCTCCTCTTCCGTCCCATCCCTGGCTCCCAGCAGTGCCCTCAGAGTGCGGCCAGCCCATGAGGGGGGGACCTGCCCCTTCCCCAGTACATGAACTCGAGGCAGGGTCATGGGGAGAGCTCAGTGTCCTTTCCCTTTGTTGTATCCGGCCTGTGGCAAGCGGCCTGAAAGGATATGACCTCCCTTTCCCCCCAGCCCCCAGGGCCACCCAGTCTGTCTTTCCTCTGTTGTACCCCCAGCACGAGGCACAGAGTGGGCACTCGGGCGGTGGTGGTTGAGTGCTGGCCGGCAGGCCGGCCTGACCCACCCCCTCCCACAGCACATCAACGAGCTGACCATGAAGCTGAGCGTGGAGGACGTGCTGACGCGGGCGGAGGCCCTCTACCGGCAGCTGACCGCCTGCCCCGTGAGTCCGCCCCTCTCCCACCAGCCTCCGCTCTCCCCCTCCCTCCCGGGGTAAAACTACTGACTTTGCGCCTCTTCCCCCACACCTCCAGGAGCTGCCCCACAACGTGCAGGAGGTCTTGGGTCTGGTGCCCCCCGCAGAGCCCCAAAGCCCCTCACCCCCTACCTCTCCACTGCCTCTCTCACCCACCCGGGCCCCACCAGCCCCACCGCCCCCCGAGGACGCGGCCCCGCAGCCCGACAGCAGCCTGGAGATCCTGCCAGAGGAGGAGGAAGAGGAAAGCGCAGAGTCCTAACCCCCCCCCCCCCCCCCCCCCGGGCCGGCTGGCCCGCCCAGCACAGGCACTTTATCCTGCTCCCCGAGGCTGGGGAGGAAGGGTGTGAACGGGGCGGGCCTTCCCGCCAGTGCCTCCCACGCCCTCCCGATGAGCTGATTTGCTTACACGGACACTTCTCGCGTCCAGTTGTCCTCGTGTAGGTGGAGGAAGGAGGCTGCCTCTTTGGCATGGACCCGCACGGGGAGGGGGTGGTGGCTCGTGGTCCCTTTTGGCCGTGTGGCAGAGCCGACACCTGACCACGTGATCCTGATCCAGCCAATGAGACGGAAGAGACGGCCCCCTGTGGGCCGGCGGAGGTAGGGCTCTGACCCCTTCCTGGATCTGGGGCTTTTGGAGGAGTGAGGATGTGGTGCTGGGGTATGGCCGCCCCCAGTGCTGTGCGGCGACACATCCCGGACATAACCGAGATGGAGGGGCCTGCAGAGCTGTTAAGACGCTCTGGGGACTCTGCTTACCAGCTTCTTGTTATGTGAACAAAAAAAATAAACTCGTGTTTAACCTACTGTTTAACCTACTGCTTTCTGTGACTGGCACCAGGACTCCATCCGTTTCGTGACAGCCGGAGTGGACACTGATTCCCATTTCCCAGTTTCGGTCCTGTCCCCCTTCCCCAGTGGAGCCCCGCCGCTCAGGGAGAAGTAGGACAGCTTCTGGGGGTTCTAGAATAGGCGCACCCTTCTACCGCGAAGGCTAATGGCTTTGCTCCATACAACCGGGGGGGGGGGGACCGAACCCAGGGAGCGAGCAGGACCACAGGGCTTTTTCTGAAAATACTTTTAATGCTCGGGTCTCTTGTGGGTGGTGTGCCGAGCGGTTATCCCGTGCGCAGCCTGGGCGTGGCTGGCACCGCCCTTTTCGAACTCGCAGCGGGACCGGCTGGGCACCAGGCGCACTACGCCCTCCTCGGTGTCGCTGTCAACCATCATGTGCCCCTCTCGGCTGTTGATCAACACCGCAGCTCGCAGCGCCGACTTGACAGCGGTCTCCACCCAGCCGTGTGGGTAGGCCGTGTGCTCACCGGCGAAGTAGATGCGGCCGTAGGGGACCGCCCAGTCGTAGTCCGGCCCCTCGTCCTTGTCTTCATGCCAGAGCAGCGGCGGCTGCACCACGAAGCCGCCCTGGCTATGCGGGTCCTCCGCCCAGCGTTTGACGATGCCGCTGCCGTCCCACAGGCGGTACACAATCGGCCCGTGCAGCGCCGCCACGTCGTCGAGCGCCACGCGCATCGCGTCTTCGGGACGCAGGCCAGCGAACGACGCCGCCGCGTCCGACCACGTGTACGAGGCCAGCAGCAGCGCGCCCTCGCCCGGCGGCGGGTAGAATATCACGCGCGACGGGCGGGCGGTGCTCGAGTGGCCGCCCTCGATGTGCTCGTCGTGCCAGAAGGGCCGGCGGAAACTCAGGAACACCTTGGTGGCCGGCACGTAGTGCAGCGCGCGCAGCGCCTCCTGCCGCCTTCGCGACAGCGGCGGCGAGAAGGTAATGCGCTGCAGCGCCGGGCCGCTGGCCGTCAGCAGCACCACGTCGGCGGTCATGGCCTTCAGACTCCGGGCCCTGCGCGAGCTGGCGATGTGCACGCGCACATCGTGCGTCCCCTGCGTTATCGCCACGACAGGCGCGTGCAGCAGCACCGGCCCGGACAGCGAGCTCAGCAGCGCTCGCGGCAGCAGGTCCCAGCCGCCCACGATGCGGCTGTACCTGCAGGCAGGGCGGGAGCGTGAGCCGGGAGCTCGGGCCCTGCCGCTCCTCGTCGGCTCCTCCCAGCCGGACCCTCGCGGCGCACTCCCGGGTCGGCGTTTTAGTTTTTGGAAGCAGGTCCCCTCTTCTCCCGCCCCTTCTCGGAGGCCCCGCCCACTCCCTTACGGGCCCGTCACCTGCCTGCTCCTCGCTGACCCCGCCCACTCATCACCCCTGCCCTCGCCAGTCCCCGATGTCCCCCAAGGACCAGGGAGCAGAGAAGTGTCCAGCCCGGCACCGCTCCCCTTCTTCTCTGGACCACGCCTTCCTCCGGGAACCATTCCTACCCAGTTCCTCCCGAGGACCCGGGATGAAGAAGCGAGTGCTGCAGGGCACGGGCGCCCCTTCTCATCCTCCCACCAGTCCCGACCCCACCCAACACAGACGGTCCCGCCCGCCCCGTTACTCGCGCGCCCGGGTCCCGTTGGCCCCGCCCCTGCCCGCTGGCCCCGCCCCTCACCGGAGCCGGTCGCTGAGGCAGCTGTGGGCTCTTAGGGCCTCCGCGAAGCTGAGATAGAAGAAGCCGTCTTTGGACATCACGTCTCCCAGGAGCCGCACGGCAGGCTGGCTCAGGTTCCCCTCCCCGAGAAGGTATTCCTGCAGGACCGGTGCACGCCCAGGTCAGGACCCAAGTGGGCTGCACCCGCCGGCTCTGGCCCCAGCCCTGTGGTGGTCCCTCCCAGGCTGAGCCTCTTGGTTCCCTGATGTGACAGTGAACTTAGTACCGTTCTCTGAAGCTCAGGGATCCAGTCCCCGCTGTTGTGACAGATGAGGGAAGAAAGCCCAGAAAGGCAGCGCGTGCTGAACCCGGGGTCAGGCAGGGTTCCCACCTTCTGACTCCAGGGCTACCGCCCCACGGGCACCCTCTTTGTTCGGGTTTCTCAGCGACGCTGAGGCCCCCACTTACCAGGAGCGTGTGTCTTTCAAACTTCTTCATTGCCTTTCTGCAGCCCAGTGTCTTGAGATCTTTGAGGGCCTGTGGTGGGACAAGGGGATGACGCTGAGCTCCAGGGGCAGGACTGCAGAGGCCAGGTTGGTGTGCAAACCCAGGGTCTCCTCCTGCACCTGCCCCCCGCCAGCCATTTGCCACTCCTGCTCAAGCCACCAGGCCTTTGCCCATTCTGTGCCCTCAGCCTTGCCCTCCACTGCAATCCACTGTCACCACTCTGTAAAGTCTCCCCAAGTTGTTACTGCCCCTTCCTGCCCCAGCCTCAGCCCACCCTGACGGTGTCACACTCAGCCCCACTGGGCACAGTTTGTTCTGCATCTGTCCCTAGCCTATGAGTCACTGCTGTATCCTGGTGGTGCTCAGTGATTGTCACCTGGATGGCTGTGGGCACAGACAGAAGCAGAGTCCCTTCTGCCACCCGTCAGCCTTGAGGGGCTTAGTCACTGGTTTCTCCCCTGGCCAAGGCCTTCCGGTGGCTCCCCAGTGCCCAGAGCCCCAGGGCTGTGCCCTCTGCCAGCCCCTCGGTCACCATCTCTTAGGGCAGCTCCAGTTCTGCCGCACTATGTACAGGGCCCAGTCCCCGCCCCCCCCCATCTGCACCGCTGCACGGTTCCCCACAGCGGCCACCCTTTACCGCGCTGTTCAAGTCTCTTCCCTTCCTGACAGCCCCGTTTCACCTTAGCCCTCCTCACTGTCCACCTGGCTTCTCTCTCGTGGCTAGGGAACTCCCCAAAGGATGTGCCCTTCACTCACTCACTCTCTCACTCACTCGTCATTCATCTCGAGTCTCCCTAGGCTCCCTGGACAATGCCAGGCCACAAAAATGGCCTCAGCTCGGTGCCAACCCTTGTCCCAGAGGGAAGACAGACAATTAGGAGCTCCCAGAGGAGGCCAAGGCCTGCTCCTTCCTGAGGGCACCAGGGAAGGCTTCCTGGAGGAGGGAGGTTGGAGCTGGTTCTTGGGGGTTGAGCAGGGTTCTCCGGGTGGGAAAGGGAAAAGGCCTTCCAGGCAGGGCAGGAAGCAACAGCAAGCAGGAGCCTGGGTGCAGAATGGTGCAGGAGCACAGTGGGTACGGAGGAGGACGGGGCTGGGGTGTTTGGGGCACCATGAGGGCTTTGGGGGTAACAAAAAGTTCTTGGAGGCTGGAGCGGGTGGGAGAGACCCAACCATTCAGGGCTTGAACCTGAGGCTAAGGCACTGGGGAGCCACTGGGGGTGTGAGTAGGGGACGAGCAGGGTCAAGGTCCAGGGTAAAGGATGAAACCTGAGCTGGGGCAGGGGCTGTGCGGACCCAGAGGTGGGAACAGTGCAAGTGATCAGGGGGCAGGAAGGATGGGGCAGGGGGGCACTGATGGTGGAAGGGAGAGAGAGGGAGCTAGGATCTCACCTGGGGGTCTGCCTGCCTGGGACTGGGGTGCGGGTGATGGGGCCATTATGAGAGGGGAGAACACAGGACTATGAGTGGGGTTAGGGAAAGATGCTGAGCTCAGTGGGAGCTGCCGGGTCCCGGGGTACGGCCAGGGGGCCACAGACAGGAGTCGGGGTCTCCAGAGATGGATGGGGAAGATCTTTGATCAGCAGATCAAAGTTTAAGCCAAAGACATAGAAGGGGAGGCTGTCGGGACTCTGTGTGTGTGTGTGTGTGTGTGTGTGTGTGTGCGCGCGCGCGCGCGCACGCGCACACGCGTGTATAGGGGTCAGAGACCAAAGGCTGATGGCGCCCTGGGGACACGCAGCATTTACGGGAAACCACGGTTAGAAGAGCCAGCGCCGGCAGACGGGAGGAATGAGAGACACAAGCAGCCAGGCGAGGAGGAGGCTGGGCAGAGGCGAGAGGGGCCCGGCCGCAGGCCTCCGGCTGCCTACCCGGTTAAGAGCCATCTGGTAGATCTCTTCGGGCGAGTGGCCCTTCTCCCTGGGGCGCAGCTTGTAGCCCAGCTTCTCGGGCATCTTCTCCACCACGTAGTTCCGCAGCTTCAGGTTGTTCACTTCTATCCACGTGTTCTCATCGTACTGAGTGAATTTGGTCAGGTTGAGCCCTAGGCTCTTGCAGAGCTCATGGAGGATCCTACAGGAGATGGAGGGGCTGGTGAGGGCCGGGCAGGGCGAGGGTGTGTGCCGGGGGGAGTCGGGGCCCCTCTCCGGGGGTCTGGGGATGGGCACCGGGCTGCAGTGCGGCCAGAGTCGGGGTCCTGGGTGCGGGGGGCCTGGGATGAAACCGGAGCAAGGCTCGAGGCTGGACGGCTGAAGGTGTGGCGGTTCGGGTGTGTGTCTGGAGCAGGAGCTGGGTTTCTCTGGGGCGGAAGTGGGACTGGGGACAGAGTTCGGGTTGGGGAAGGGACAGGTTAGGGTCTGGAGGTCTGGCTGGACGTGGTGGGGCTGGAGATGGGAGATCCTGAAGTTAGGAGGAGGACAGAGGGGGAGGTGGAGTCTTGACGCAACTTGATTGGGGGCTTAGGCTTGGGGTCAGAGTTGAAGTTCAGTCTGGCCCTGGAGTGGGGATGGAGTTGGGGATCTGGCTGAGTCTGAGCATAGCCGTGGGACTGTGGGTGGCCTCGGTGCACGCCTGGCTGCCTGGTCAGTCCTTACCTGTGTGAGCTGGGCATGCGCATGGCTCCCAGCTCCCCAATCCAGCCCGTCTTCCGGTCCCGGTAGGTGAAGATGCGGCCCCCGATCCTGTTGTCTGCTTCCAGGATGGTGACCTGAGGGATAGAGGGGACAGCAAGCAGGGCCCTTCAGCTCCTCCCACTGAGCCCCCATCCCCAGCCTTCCATCCCCACCCACGGCGGCACAGACCTCAACTAGAAAAGGACCCCCTTCTTTTTTTTTTTTTTTAAGATTTTATTTATTTATTTGACAGACAGAGATCACAAGTAGGCAGAGAGGCAGGCAGAGAGAGGGGGGGAAGCAGGCTCCCTGCTGAGTGGAGAGCCTGATGCGGGGCTCAATCCCAGGACCCTGAGATCATGACCCGAGCCAAAGGCAGAGGCTTTAACCCACTGAGCCCCCCAGGCACCCCTAGGACCCCCTTCTTTTAGAGAAGTGAGAGGAGTTGGGAGAACAGATGTCACAGCAAACATGTACCATATGACACTCTAGACTACAGCAGGAGACGACAAGCCAGATTGCAAAGGGACTTCCCAGGTCAGAGGGTGGGGAGATTTCCTGCAGGCACAGAGGTCCTGGCAGAGCCCATTCTCATTCTCGGATTTCAGTGAGAGGGGCAGCGGTTAGCAAGGGTCACTTCTCCTTGGGTGGAGTTTCCACCTCCACCAACACAAACTCCCCCCAGGAGGTCGGAGGACATTCAGAGGGAATTCCCTCAGGAACGTGAGAGAGCAAGACGGGGAAATCAAAGGCCTCTCAGCCTCCCTCTGGGTTTCACTCCCCAGACCAAGGGGCAAAGCATAGCTCTTCTCCCCACCTCCTACCAGCCCCGTAACAGGGATGTGGCCAGGCCCCTCTACCCAGGACTCTCAGCCCGCAGCAGGAAAGACTCAAGGCAGACTCCAAGCAGCCCTTCTCACCTTGTGTCCTGCATCACTGAGCACCTTGGCAGCTACCAGCCCAGCTGCACCAGCACCAACCACAATGACCCTCTGAGGCTTCGAGGTCCGATTGAGGCCCAAGGTCACAACCTTGAGCAGCACCTCATAGTCAGGATCATGCATACATTTTTCAAAGGGATCCTGGCTGTGGGAAGTCTTCCAATCCAGGGAGGCCTCCAGGCTGAGGAAGAAGGAGACCAGGACGAGGAGGTACCGGGCTGGAGGTAGGAAGGACGAGGACAGTGGGCAGGTCAGTAGGCTTGTGTGGGGGGAAACGTGGGCTCCGTCCCCCTGTCCCTGTGCCCCTTCCTTTGCTTACTTACCTAATGAGGCCATAACTCTCGGTGGGAGATGGTGTCTAGTTTGGAGGGGAGGCAAGGGTCACTGTGACAGGGGCCTGGCCGCCCCATGGCCTCATCCCTCCATCTATCCCATCTATCTGCCTCCTGTTCTGTACTCACCTGTCTGCCCTTCTGTCCCCCTCCCTGCACTCCTTTCCCTATTCCCCTCTCCTCGTTCTCCCCATCTCCGAGTGTCTATTTCTGGGGGTCCCAGTCTCTGCAGCCTCCTCTCTACCTTGGCTCTCCGTGGACAGCAGCAGCACCTCTGTCCTCTGTCGCTCCCACTGGTCTGCCCCGTCCCCCCTTGCCTGTCCTTAAAGGAGCTGAGCCCCGCCCTCCCCTCCCTCTGGGAAATCTGTGGCGGGGAAACGAAACTACTTTCCTGGGTTGTAGGGTCAGGTGCTCAGGGTTTAGTTGAGGCTGGAGAGAGTGGGTGTTGGGGAAGGGGGGTTGAGAGAAGCAAATCAGTCTATTTTCTTCCTCTTGCCCCAAATAGTTCTGGGGTAGTTGGAAGGCCAGAAATAAATGCTCAGGTAACCATGCAAAGGGGGCCTGGTCTCAGGATCCCTGCGTCTGCCCTTGGGGCTGCATGTTCCCTGTGACGGCCCCCAAGTCCTTCTGTGTGTCAGTTGTCGCTGTGCCCTGAAGGGCCCTTGCTGGCTCCAGTCCCCTCCCACAGAGCTGTTCTGAGCCTCAGTCTCTGAGGCCGGCCTGCCCAGGTCCTGAGCCTGGTGCCTGCCCACACGGTTCTGGTCTGCAGCTGTCAAGTGGGGACCATTAAGTGTGGGTAGAATTAGGCAGAGAGTCCAGGTCCGGCCCTGTGAGCAAGCACCTGGGTCAATACTAGAACTTGTTCCTTAGGAAATGCCAGCAGCTGCCACCGTGCGGGTACTGGGAGGGGCTCAAGGAGTGACCCCCTGTTCCCCAGCCCTGTGCAAGGAGCAGCCCAGGATATGTGCTCATCCTTCCCACCCCTCACTGAGATGCTCAGCTGTGGTGCTCAGCTCAGGCTAGGGTGCCAAGGACCACCTCTGCAAAAAGGCTGCAGGGGCCTCTGGCCTTGGCTTTCACCACCCCTATATGTGGGGTGCATTTTCCCAAGGCAGGCAGTGAGAAGAACAAGATGACCCAGCTCCAAGGAGCCCCCTCACTTGTGGCAGCAGGGGTCCTTCGGCTTTTGGGGCTTTAGCCAAGGGGACGTGTGGTAGGTCCCCTGAAGTGGGTGGAGGTAGAAGACGCAACTTCGGGGATTTTTCCTGGCGTGGAGCAGAGGGCACCAGGCAGCTGGTGAGGAGTTAAGCCAGAGGCAGCAGATCCTCTGCAGCAACAAGATGGGAAAACCCGAAAGGGTACATCAAAGGGGGATGTGGTTTGATGGAGGATGGGGGAGGGAGGGGGCCTATGAGTCAGAAAACATATGATGCGGGGGCCTGGGAGGCAGCAGCCAAGAAGGAAACACAATCCGCTGGACAGAGCCTTGAGCCTCGAGACTGAATGCCAAGGAAGTGAAGGGCACAAGTCAGCACAAATGGAAGAGACCGTCCCACGCTGAGGACCCACTAAGGTGGTCCTGGTTTCAGTGCTTGGCACTGACTGTGCGCCTCACTGCGCCGCACTTGACAGAGGAGGGATCTGAGAGATGGAGAGCGGTAGGCAGGGGAAGATCCCAGGACTTACCCAAGGCCTCAGAGTGGGAAGGCCTTCCCCTGGCCGCCCCTGCCTGCTTCCCTCCCGGTGGCGCGGGGCACCTGAGCACTGCCACGCTTGGCGCTCGCAGGAGCACGTGGCACGATCGCTCCTCTAGCACCAGGGGCCTCGTTGGAGGGGAACCCGGCCCGCTGACCCAAACGCTTATGCCCCGGGTCCCACAGCAGGAAGTGACAGAGCTGGGGGTCATGCTGGCCCCGGTCAGAGGCCCATCTGCTCTGCTCCCGTAAGGCAATGTCCGCACAGAGAGGAAGCAGCCACAGCACGGAAGCAGAAAGGGAGGAGGCAGCAGAGCCATGACCTCCTGCGCTTGTCTAGGCAAGAAGTGTTGGTCCCCAGAACAGCTTGAGGGGTCCTGCTGGGGTCCCTGAGCCGACCCCCTGGTTTCTCTCCCATACAGGATTGCTGTGCAGAGCCCCCTGGCTCCGGGCACACCCCCCGCTGGCTTCCTGTACTCTTGAGAGAAGTGAAACACCAACCTCAAGGGGTCAGCGGGGCAGGGAGAGGGAGGGAGAGGAACCCAACTCATGAGGCGCCCCAGGACTGGGAGCCAGCAGCGCCTGAAAGGGTAGGGATCCTGCCGGGGCAGGGTCTGGTCGGTCTGCTTGCTGCTGTGTAATGCCTACGGGTGCTGTGTACGTTTTCCTTCATTTACTCCAGTAAGGATCCTGACAAGATGGGCTTAGCTGTCCCCATTTTCCAGTGGAGAAAACTGAGGCCCAGAGAGGTCACCCGTGAGAAGCGGCAGCACCTGGGTTTGATCCCAGCAGCCTGGCTCCAGGCCCACATTCTGAGACACCCGTTCAGCAGCAGCAAGCTCGGCTCGTGAACCAGGGAGCGGGCCAGGCCAGGGTCCCTCTGCCTCATCACCACTGACGTTTGGGGCCATCTCTGTGGGGGTCGTCCTGTGCGTTGTAGGATGTTGAACAGCCTCACTGGCCTTTACCCACTAGATGTCAGTAGCACTTGTCCCTCGAGCTGTGACCACCACAGAGGTCTCCAGACATTGTCAATCATTCCCAGGGGAAGGGGAGGCAAAATCACCCCGAGAACCACCGGGCCAGGCTCAGGTTGATGCTGGATGGAACACTGAACCAAGTGGCCAGCTATGGTCTCAGAGAGAGACCTGGGTCCAGCTGGCAGGAGAAGAAATACTGGGGGCCACACAGCTGTGCGGGGGACAGGGCTCGTGGTTTATACGTATGATTTTCTCTGAGGCAGTTCAGAGACAGGGAGTGGTTGCTACGAAAACTTTGACCAAGTCCCTGAGGCAGTAGGGCGTGCCCAGGGGATGCCCAGGGCCTCAGGAGGAAGTCAGGGGCCCAGACCTGGATCAGGGAGGGGCTCAGAGAGCAGAGGACAGACTTACCCAAGGCTCTTGGTCTATGGCCTGACTCCTAGACGGAGTCCCCCTTCCCAGAGAGCCCTCCTGCCCCTCCTCCCCCCTTCCAGAACCTCTGGGCCCCATGGGGGGGCACTCACTGCATGGCTGGCTCTGGGGGGCTCTCTCAGCGCCCATGGCCTTTCTGGTTAGCCCGGGACAGAAGTCATCGTTGGGCGTGTACGAAAACGGGGTCAATGGTGGTAGCTTTGTCCTGATTCCGTTACCAAAGGTGCCAGGGTCCTGGTGAGTTCAGAGCAGTTGGGAGGCTGTGGAGGTAAGTCCTCCCTTCTCAAAAGCTTTTTATTATGGAAATTTCAAACACATATAAAAACAGAGAGACCGGGATGATAAACCCAAGTGCATCCATCACCTCCTAGAACATCTTGTCTCATTTATATTTTCTCCCTCCCCCACTGCATTATTTTACAGCAAATCCCAGACATCTTATTTCGTAGGTAAATACGTCAGGATGCTTCTCTACAACAGAGGTCTACAAACGTTTCCTATAAATATTTGGGGCTTTGGGGGCCACACTGTCTCCATCTTGCCTACTCAACTCTGCCCTCCAAGTAAGTAGCCACAACATGTATAATGAACTGGCATGGCTGTGTTCCAATAAAATTTTATTTACAAAAACAGGAAGTGGGACTGTAGCTTGCCAACCAACTTTTTTTTTTTTTAACTTTTAAAAAAAGATTTTATTTAACAGAGAGAGAACACAATGAGAGAGGGAACACAGATGAGGCAGTGGGAGAGGGAGAAGCAGGCTTCCCGATGAGCAGGGAGCCTGATGTGGGGCTTGATCCCAGGACCCGGGGATTGTAACTTGAGCTGAAGGCAGACGCTTAACAACTGAGCCACCCAGGCACCCTGTCAACCAACTTCTGCTTTAAAAAAATATTAGAACTTATTTGCTTTAAAAAAAAAAAACAAACCCAGAGAGGGGTGCCCACATCAGGCTCTCTGTTCAGCAGGGAGCCTGCTTCCCTCTCTCTCTGCCTGCCTCTCTGCCTACTTGTGATCTGTCAAATAAATAAATAAATAAAATCTTAAAAAAAAAAAGACAAACTACAAAACCAGTATTTACATTTAAAAATGGCATTCAATTAAAGTCCAATTTCCTGGATGGTCTCAAAAAAATTTTTTTTCCAAGTAGGCTCCATGCACAGTGCAGAGCCCAACGTGAGGCTTGAACTCAAGACCCTGGAATCAAGACCTGAGGTGAGCTCAAGAGTTGGGACACTTCACTGACTGGGCCACCAGGTGCCTCAAAGAAGCCCACTTTGCATTTGAGTGATATCAAGGGTCTTTGCTCAGTGGATCTGGGGTCTGTGTCCTTAGAACCTGGGGGTTTATGTGACCCCACGGCATCAGGCTGGGCCCGAGCCCGGCAGAGCAGCACACCAGGTCTGGTTTTGGCCATGGGGAAACCTGTGGAGGTCATGGGGTGGAACCAGGACGCCGTCCGGACGTGAGGTGCGTGCCTAGGTGAGTCACTGATGTTTGAAGTGATTAGTGCCACTGCGTGAGGGTTGTGGGACTGGCACAGGAGCAGTGTGGGACAGATAAGCCTGGCTGGCAGCTGGCTGGTGTCCAGAAGCCAACATGGTTTTTGAGGCTGAGGGATTTTGTTCCTGGGAAGTTCTGCAGAAAGCCCTTGCCCTGAGAGTCTGAGGGCAGACTTTTCAAGCACCCAAGTAATTTCAAGGTAGATTGAGAACTTGGGAGCCGTGGTGTGCTGGGTCCTAGCAGTGCACAAGAGCTGACTGATTTTTTTTTTTTTTTAAGATTTTATTTATTTGACAGACAGAGATCACAAGTAGGCAGAGAGGCAGGCAGAGAGAGAGGAAGGGAAGAGCCTGATGTGGGGCTCGATCCCAGGACCCTGAGATCATGACCTGAGCTGAAGGCAGAGGCTTTAACCCACTGAGCCACCCAGGTGCCCCAAGCTGACTGATTTTTAAGATCTTTGGTTTTTGTTTTGCATGCCATTCTTTTTTTTTTTTTTTTTTTTTAAAGATTTTTTTTTATTTATTTAACAGACAGATCACAAGTAGGCAGAGAGGCAGGCAGAGAGAGAAGGGAGGAAGCAGGCTCCCTGCTGAGCAGAGAGCCCGATACGGGGCTCGATCCCAGGACCTTGGGATCATGACCTGAGCCGAAGGCAGCGGCTTTAACCCACTGAGCCACCCAGGCGCCCCTTGCATGCCATTCTTGAAAAAAAATTATACACATTTAATGATTAGTCTTACGAAAAACAAATTTAGAGGCGCCTGGGTGGCTCAATGGGTTGAGCCTCTGCCTTCGGCTCAGGTCATGATCTTGGGGTCCTGGGATCGAGCCCCGCATTTGGCTCTCTGCTCAGCAGGGAGCCTGCTTCCCTTCCTCTCTCTCTGCCTGCCTCTCTGCCAACTTGTGATCTGTCAAGTAAATAAATAAAAAATCTAAAAAAAAGACAAATTTAAATACTCAAAACTCACCATTTCCCAATCATTCGATCACATTTTACTATTATGTATACTCTTGAGGAGAAGCAATTGTATCTGTAGGTGTCAATTTCCCAAACTCCCGGTCTGTGACCTCACATCCATGGCTTGCAGTCAACCCTGGAGAGGGCCTCTACACCACGGGTATCGGGCATCGGCATTTGCCACCCATCAGGGCTTTCCCCTACCCCTATCCCAGAGAGCCGACTGTTAGGTTTACCAGCACACCACTGCTTGGGCATCATTCATTTGAACCTCCGCTAGGAGATGAAGGGTGCCGTGGCTCTGGAAATCTTTAGTTGTTTGAAACATCTGACCCTTCTGATGCCAAGCTGCGCCCGACAGGCAGAGGCATAATCCTGGGGCAGCAGCTGGGCTCTAGAATCACTTAAGGGCTTCCTTGAGATGGAAAGAAAAGCCATAACCATACATCTAATTGCCACTCTTATCCCTCAACTGGGAGAAGAAATGCAGTAACAGCTTACTGAGAGATTCGCCTTTAAAAGCCTCTGCTGCCAAATTTAGTCACCAGATTTGCTGTCTTCATACTACTTAATGAAGAGGAACTTAAGTAGAGGCCGTTTGTCGGGACCGGCAAAGAAGCGCATCTGTGTTTTCTTCCTGGAAAGGGAAACTGCAGTTACAACGAAGCCATCATCTGCAGGGTGGCACCCCATCTGCCGCCGGTCCTTTGGCAATCCCGGGGACCCCCTCCCTGGTGCTCCCGGGAAGCCTGCTGGGGCCATTTTCCCCATGGTGCCAAGAGCACCGTGACCATTGTCCTGATTTATAATTGTGTTTTCCAAAGTGGGGTGCCCATGGTCCCTCAGGCCATGGAATAAGTGAACTCAGTACTTCCATTTAAAGAAGTACCTATATGAAAGCAGTTAAGCGTTACTAATGTTCAATATGCAAAACAGGTCAATTAGGTAACATTGGAAATGCAAGCTCAAGGAAAGTTTTTAGCCCCTGCCAGCAACCTCTGAGCGAGCAGGAACACCGTTCCATTTTTGTAACCCCAGTGCCAGATCAGGATCTGGTATATAGAAGGTGCTCCAAAACTAGATGTTGAGGGGTGCCTGGGTAGCTCAGTGGGTTGAGGCCTCTGTCTTCAGCTCAGGTCATGATCTCAGGGTCCTGGGATCAAGAGTCCCACATCGGGCTCTCTGCTCAGCAGGGAGCCTGCTTCCCTTCCTCTCTTCCTGCCTCTCTGCCTACTTGTGATCTCTGCCTGTTAAATTAAAAAAAAAAATAAATCTTTGAAAAAAACAAAACAAAACTAGATGTTGAATGAATCAATGTGGATAAAATATAAATGACCTCCTGCTTTCTAGGATGCCTTGAGGCTGCTCCGTCTCTCCTCCCTTCAGGGAGAGGGAGCAGATGTGGGTCTTACAGTTTGTCAAGGCTCAGACTGCACAAAGGGCCAGTGCCCAGGGAGAGGAGCTCTCAGAGAGAATCAAGTGGGTTAGTGTGGGGTCTCCCCGCTCCTCTGTTCTGTTCCCCTCCCTCTCCTGTGGCTTCTTCTTGGACAGGACACTTGTTCTCGGAAGACAAAGATGGTCCAAGGAAATACTTATGACCAGGACTTTGGGAAAATGGACCCTACATCTCCAGGAATTAGCTCTGGGCATTCCTTAGCAAACACATGGCTTAGCGCGGCAGAGGCTGAAGGGGTAGACCTCCACCCCAAAGCAGGCGATCCAAGGCTTGGCATCATTCTTGCCCATGGGAGCCAGGGAAAGAGGCAGAATGCTGGGCCAGTATCTGGAAATGACTCCCATACAAATCCACATCCCAGCTTCGCCTGTTTCCCACCTTTGAAGCATGACTAGCTCCTCCAGCTAGCCCTAGGAAATGGAGAGGAATGCTGCCGGTGGCACCTGTGGCCTCTGAGCGAACGCCTTAGGGAAGATGGCGGAGGAACCGACATGCATGTGTATCTAAGATGGAAGCCAGAGCGTCACCGGCACACATTCCCTCATGGGTGCTGCTCTTCTGCCATCACCACCCGACGAACACACGACCTGCATCTGTGTGTGTGTGTGTGTGCCTCAATGATGTATTGTCTAGTTCTGGTTTCTGAGTTCCAGACAAACGGCACCCCACTTAACGTAGTCTTCTGGAACCTGCTCTTTTCCTCCAGCTTTCTAAGTGATACACACCAGTGGCACCTTTTTTGTTCCACAGTAAATTTTATTTAGGAATGCAACATGTAGTCATAGTATCTCAGACAGTGCAGCAAAGTATAAAGACAAATACAAGACATTCAGGAAACAACGGGCTGGCTTCTGTCTTCTGGACACCACGGATCTCTCACTGTTAGCAGACTCGGTTTGCTCCCGCACTGGCAAGTTCCAACCCAAGTCTGTGGCCACTTCTGGCACTCGTGGCCATTTCAGCAGGCATTTTGTGGATGAACATTTGATGCCGTGTTTCATCTCCACTGTTCTTTCGAAAATGTGACAGGGATTGTGCTGAGGACACAAAAGGGGTCAAGAAACACAGTCCCTGCCCATAGGGACTCACACTCAATAGTGAGGCAGACAAGTTAACAGTCGGCACAAGACATGCACGCTCTATGTGGTGTTGGGGCCTCAGGACAGCCACTGGACCCAGCTCTGGGGCAGCATGTCAGCCAGGCAAGGTAAAGACATCCTGGTGCAAGTCTGACCCTTTCCTCAATATTGCATTCAAGTCCCTCATCTGACTGTCCTTCCTCCTTTGAAATTCTACATCCCACGGTCGGTCCTATTCACAAGCCCCTTTCTTGCACTGGCGGTCAGTCTCCACAGGCTCACACCTTACGCCAGGACACCGTCTCCTCGAGGACGGACTCTTCACGGCACCTATGACAACATGTTGGGCAGAGTGGCCGCTCGGCAGACCCTGGCTGGGAGACAGATGGTTTTGGGGGAACCTCTCCAGCACTCTCTACTGGCACTTGGCCAGAGCAAGAAGGATGGGGTGGGTGGTGGTTGTGAAAGGGGTCGAGATACACAAAAGATACGCAAAGAAACCACACCCACGAGGCTGCTACCCACTACAGCGCTTCGAATACTTCCATTTTCACTAATGCAAAGCAAACCACAGAACTGTTCTCAACGGCAAGGTCACATGAAAGAAAGGAACAAACAGGTATTCACTGCAACCAAACACTAGACAATAACTGCGTGCCCCCGCTGCTTCCCAACGCCCTTGGAACGCACGGGCCCTGAAGACGGCTGGCACGTCAGTCGAATGTGATCCGGAAACTGCGCTCCTGCTCCTTGCGACGCCCCTCGCACACCTTGGTCACCTCCTCCACCTTCCTCTGCAGCAGGGCCGAGTTCTGGTCGACCCACTGCAGCGAGTCCATGTGCGCGTTAAGGATCTTGCAGATCTGCTGCAGCGGGTCGCTGGTGTCGGCCGGCCCCCCGGATGTGTTCAGGTGCTCGATGATGTCCTTGAGGTCCTGGGCCATGCGCTTCAGCTGGGCGTCGATGTTCTCGGCCAGCTTGTAGGTCCTCTCGCGCTCCTCGTCGGCGTGCTGCAGGTACACGGTGCCACTCTGCTCCTTGACCGACTCCTCCAGGGGGCTCAGCAGGTCTTCCAGCTCCTTCTGCTGAGACAGGATGAAGTCGAGCTCTTGGTCCAGCCTCTTCTGGTCCAGCTTCACCTTCTCCACCTCACGGTGCAGGGTGGTGATCTTCTCCCCGTTCTCGATCAGCGTGCGGTCCCAGGCGTTGACCTGGGTGGCCTGCTGCAGGAAGTGCCGCTCCTGGTCCTCCAGCTCCAGACTCCACTTGTTGATCAGACTCTCCAGCTGGGCGTAGGTCATCACGGGGCTGGCGGACGCCCCAGTGCCGGCGCTGGGGCCCGGCGGCGCGGCCACGGCAGCTGGTGCGTTGCTGGCGATCCCAGCTGGTGCCAGTGGCTTCAGATTCAAGGCGAAGCCAGTGGTGGTGGTGGTCGTGGTGGTGGCGGCAGCGGTGGCGGCGGCGGGGGTGGCGGATGCTGTTGTGGAGGCCGTAGAAGCTGCTCCAGGGGCCTTTAAGCTGAAGCCCAGCGTTCCGGCCCCGGGAGTTCCGGCCGTGGTTGAAGGGGGACAAAGGGAAAGCCCCGTGGTGGCAGATGAGGTCGGAGCAGTGGCTAGCGAGGCGAACAGCGTGGGGCCAGCACTGGTGGTGGCAGCAGCGGGGGCAGGAGCGGCCGGCTGTGTGGCGCCCGCTCCGCTGGCAGCCGGAGGGGCAGCCGTGAAGGGCAGGCCGGCAAGTGCCGTGGGCTGGGCCGAAGTCCCCAAGGAGCCGATATTGAAACCTGAGGTCCCGGTCTGGGATGTGCTTCCCCCTGTGAAGGAGAATCCCCCGGGTGTGGTGGACGGAGCAGCTGAGGTGGTGGTGGAGCCGAACACGAAGCCGGTGGGGGCTGTGCTCTGGCTGGAGGTGACAGTGCTCGAGATGGCATTGGTGAGGGTGCTGCTGCCGAGCCCAAAGCCGCCAGCGTGTGCCGTGGGTGGGGTGGCCGCCGCACTGCTCAAGTTGAGCTTCGGCGTGCTGATTCCTAAGGAGAATCCAGTTCCTCCCGTAGCAGGAGTTGTGGTTCCAAAGCTGAATCCTGGGGTCTGTGTCGTCGGAGCTTGGGTCGTGAGCGAGAAGAGGCCAGTAGAAGGGGTACTTGCCGCCGGCTGGGAGGGAGTCCCAAAATTAAACCCACCAGTGCCAGATGTAGAGAAAGAAAACCCGGTAGCAGGTGTGGTTGTCGCTGTCTTTGCAGCGCCAAATGTGAACCCGCCTGTGGGGGCCCCAGTGCCTCCAAAATTAAACCCGCTCATGGCTCCAGATTCTGGTGGCGGCAGCTACGCTGGTTCCCAAAGCAAATCCGTCGGTCTGCAACCTTGGGAAGATTTTTAAAGCAGAGTAAGTCACATGATCAGATGGCAGTTTGGGAAAGGCGACCTTGATGGCCAAGGTGGAGCCGTCCGGAGGGTGGTGGAACTGGGTAATTAGAACACGCGACCGCCACCCCGCTCCCTGCTGTAACCTAGCCAGGCCCTGTTAAACTAGAGAGGAAAAAGCTCCGGAAGCCCTGGGGGTCACGTACTAGGAACCAGATGTGCTTGGGACAGGCACAGCCACATTCAGCACCAGTAGGAGTATTTGCTGCCCTAGAGGAGAGGGCCAAAGAGCGCCTGAGGAGGTCAGACTAAGGCACTTCTGGAGAGAGGGACTAGAAGCACACAAAAAACACCACCTTCAGGGGTGCCTGGGAGGCTCAGTGGGTTAAAGCCTCTGCCTTCGGCTCAGGTCATGATCCCGGGGTCCTGGGATTGAGCCCCGCATCAGGCTCTCTGCTCGGCAGGGAGCCGGCTTCCCTTCCTCTCTCTCTCTCTGCCTGCCTCTCTGCCTACTTGTGATTTCTATCAAATATATAAATAAAATCTTAACCAACCAACCAAACAAACAAAACACCACCTTCAGGACCTGCTCCCCAGGATTCCCTGCTGAATGCAAGTGGGAGGTGGTGGGTGGTGGACTGATCTGGCTCAGTACAGCCCTGAGCGTCTTTCTGGACCTCAGAGAGAGGCCCCAGAAAGCAGAGCTCTCTGGCAGGGCATTAGGCCCCATCAGTGCACACCGCTGACCACTCAGGAGGATGGAGGCCTGCTGGAGCGTCCCCCTGCCTTCCTTCTAAGTCAGCTAACTTAGATTCTCCTGAGATTTTTCTTCAGGGACTCAGGAGGTGGCCTCCTTCACCTACAGGTGCAGGGCACAGAGAATCTGCATGTGGGGCACCCCTCATCCTCCCAGCCGTCTGCAGCTGAGCTGCACAGAGTAGGGAAGAAGAGGGAAAGTGATCGTGGACCCAGAGGATTCACACACGCTCACAGGGCCCTGCGCTGGCTCTGGTGAGGGAAGACAAGGGAGTCCAGGAGGGCCTGTGAACACCTCAGACACCTGGGGGTTGTGGCTGACCTCAAATTTAACACGAATTCACGGTTGGCTGCCACTCACTGCTCAGTGGGTTCCTAGGCCGCATGATGAGAAATGCCAATTCCAGTGCAGACACCAGGGTGATTCCCAGGCAGCTTGCTGTGCCCAGTATGTTCTCCTTAGCCACCAGACCCTCAGCTAACTTCACAACGGTCCTACAGGGAGGTTGGGATGATGGTCCCTATGCACAGACGGGGAAAAGAGAAGCTCAGACGGAAGTAACTTGTCAATTCTTACCCCACGGTGGGCCGTGAACCTGGCCATGGGCTGTAAACGCCTCTTTATTTCTACTCCATCAAAAAGGTCCCTCTGGTCACAGGGCACGCAGCCCTGTCCTGGCTCATGGCCGCCATGCTGTACCCCAGCCAGCCTCCATCCCATACCCCGCACTGCTTATTTTCCCTTCGTCTAAAACAGCTCAGGCAGCTGAGCAGCAAGACAGCTCCCTGTTCTCAGGCACAAAGTTGGTTGTCCCGACATAAGGAGTTCTCCAGACATAAAGGAAAGACCAGGTTTGAACTCTGCTTCTGCTACAAGTCGTGGGTCCTGGGAAAGTTACTCCTGAGCCTCTCTACACCTATTTCCCCAATTCTGACAAGAAAGATGATCCCCTTCCACTGCGAAGGATAAACAAGGTCATGACAGAGAAGCCAAGTGCCTGGCCCAGGGAGGCCATGCTATTTCCTGAAGCCCTGTTTATTCTTCCCTCTCTTCTGGGCCAGTTTTACTTCTTCAAGTGTCCTCAGGAATCCTCTCGTGCCCTGGGCCAGAGGAACCCTGTTGTGGCTGACCCTCCCCAACTTCTACGGCACCCTCTGGCAGACCCCAATATTTCCTTCTTCTCCAAAGACCCATGCTTCTAGGGAGATGACCTCAGTGTGGTCCACTCTGCCCCTGGGGCCACCTGCTTTAAGCCAGATCTCAACTGGCTGCCCATCAGCACCTCCAGGGGTAGGTGTTCGGAAGGTACACTGCTGCCAGACTGACGGGGGCAGTCGCTTTGGCGGGGGGTGGGGGGGTCGCGCATGGCAGGGCCCTAGGCTGTGGCATTTTTATAAAGCTCTTCTGGGGGCTCCTGGGACCCCACACTGCCCTGCGCCAGACCCCTTCTTGCCGGAGAGCGCACACCTCCTCACTTGAGTACCACGGCAAGCCACATCTGCCGTTACTGGCAGCCCAAAGCATCCGAACAGCTACGCCTACATGTCTCCGTTCTCAAGACCTCAGCCCAAGAGAGCTTCTATTAATAAGTTGCAGCTAAATTTTTCCACAAGAGCATTTATAAAAAGCTCTCTATTAAAAAAACTGTAAGAAAAACAAGAGTCTGGGGGGCTTTTCCGGTTTAATGGCCCACCGCTTATTAAACACCTCATCAGTTTCCGATACTACACATGCTAGGGATCTACTAACAGTGGCAAACACTATTGGTTCCGCCCCATGCTATGTGCTTTAGATATATTACAGCTCACTTACTCCAAAAGCAGGTCCATTTCATAAACTGGGAGTGTGAGAGGCCCAGAGAGGTCACATAAGCCATGGCCCTTGTCCTTGAGGTAGTCAGACAGGGGAAATGTGAACTTGAGTACCAGGGCTCTAGGTAGGGACGGCGGAGGATGGGGGTGGGGAGGGGTCAATAAAGGAGCATTTTCCTGAGCTGAGCATGGAAGGATGCAAGGTCAGGGTCAATCAGGCAGGTGGGAGGAAGGGCCTGGGTGAGGCAGAAAGGCTGAGACACAGGTGTGTCTCTGGGGTGCTAAGTGATCTGGTGTGGCTGGAGGGACTGTGTGTTTGTACATGCAGTAAAGGGTTCACGCAGAAGGCCTGGGTTATCCAAACCCTACACATCAAAGAAAAGACTGGCCCTTTTCTGGTTCCTGTGAGATAACCTGCGAGCCCTGCCAGCTTGACCTCTGCAGGGGCCAGAGACTGAGTAATGAGTCAGTCACACAGATACTCCGGCCTACGTGACTGACCCCCAGTAAAAACCCTGGACGCCGAGGCTCAGGTGAGCTTCCTTGGAGGGCAGTACTCCATGTGTGCTGTCACACGGTGTTGCTGGGAGAATTCAGTGCTGTCGTATGACTCCACGGGGAGGGACCACTGGAAGCTCACCCCTGCTCTCTCCTAGACTCTGCCAGTGCACCCTTCACCCTTGCTGACTGATTCTTTCCCCTTTTGTTGAAACCATGAATCTAACAGCTTTGCTGAGTTCTGTGAGTCTTTCCAGATAATCACTGAACCTAAGGGTGGGCTCGGGGACTCCCAAGCACAATGTGTATATAGTGCTGTGTGATATGATGGGAGCTGTTGGTCAGGAAAGGACATGGTGATGGCTCAGACTTCATTTTGCATGAGTCATGGAGGGACTTTAGGGGTGGGTAGACTAACATGGCCAGACACATGTGCGGGGAACAGACTGGAAGGGAAGAAACTAGAGGGTCAGGTAGCTGGGAGGAGGCTGGGGTGATGGTCTAAGCCAAGAGCCTGAGCGAGGAGCCAGGACTCTGGGGACAGAGAAGAGAGAATGTGTCTGAACAGATACACACTATTCTGAGCTCTGAAACAGGCTTTCCACTTTACCGAAAGGGCAAGCTTTCCCACAGGAGCAGCTGACAGTGCTTGGGTCAGGTGCTTAAGCCTGGGTGGCCACAGACGTGGCATCTGTAGCTCATATGGGCCTGGAGTGAGGAGGGTCTGCCTCAAAGTCACCGAGTTACTGACAAGAGCCGCCTACCCCACTCTGTCCCTCTTTGTCAAGCCAGGGGCAGGAAAAGGGGAACAGGGCAGTAGCATGGGGATAAAGGGGTTGATTGAGTCATACTGAGGAAAGAACTAGAACAAAGGCCAGGGGCAGGGGGGTGCGGCCATGACAACGGGAGGCCAGTATGGTTAAGGGGCAGGGGCCACTGTTCCTAAGCCCAGGGACTGACTCTCCCTCCCTACCCCAGACCATTTCCTGTATCTGGAGCAGGGGTGTTTGGGAATTAATATGGGGGGACCTCAGCCTTGGACCAAAGGAATGGAAGGATTAAGAAGACAACATGTGTGTGTGTGTGCAGGGGGAGGGGGTCTGTGTGACAGAATAACGGCCTCTATACATGTCCACCCCCTAACTCCAAACCTATGAATACAAGACCTCATGTGGCAACAGGGACTTTGCAGATGTGATTAAATTAACGATGCTGAGATGGGGAGATTACCCTGGATGGACTGCATGGACGCTAAATGTAACCATGAGGGTCCTTAAAAGTGGAAGGGGGAGACAGAAGATGTGACCATGGAAGAACATTCTGAGAGATACTATGTCGCTGGCTCTGAAGACGGAGGAAGGGGTCCCAAGCCAAGGAATACAGGGGGTCTCTAGAAGATGGAAAAGGTAAAACATGGATTCTCCCTCAGAGATTCCAGAAGGAAGGAGGTCCTGTGGACCCATTTCAGACTTCTAACCTTCTGAACTGTAAGAGAATAAATGAGTGCTGTTTTAAGCTACTACGTCTATGATCGTTTGTTATGACAACCAGCAGCTGACAGAGGAATGGGGGAGAAGGAACAGGATGGACTCAATCTAGACAAGTGGATGGGAAACACATCCTGGAGTTGGGGCCGAGGAGAGGCTGGAGAAGAAAAGCGACAGGGCCAGGGCGCACGGTCTGCCTCTGTGCGGCAGGGCCAAGGGGAGAGGATACAGCAGTCACTAGGGCCCGGCAGCTGGGCAGCGGGTGGGAAAAGAACAGAGAGCTGTGATTCTGGGAATCTGGACATCCCCTGCTGCCGGGGTGACTGAATCGGGGCAGTGGATGTGTGCAAAACCCAGCAACAACAGGCCACCTATGACAGAGGGAGGGACAAGGTGGCCTGGAAACACGAAAAGGGCTGATGATGGTGACAGTGTCAGCCCACGGGGCAGGATTTTCTGCTTTTGCTCACTACTGTTATGCCCAGCACCTAGAGCAGTGCCTGGCATGCAGCAGGCACTCCATAAATAACCGCGAGGGACTGACAATCTGACAACTAAGAACTACCGTTTACAGAGCACCACCTATGTAATGGTCCTGGGCCAAGAATACTAAGTAGCAGCACAATGAATCCTTCCTGGATGGGAAACAGGCTCAGAGAGGTGATGTAACTTCTTCAAAGTCACAGAGCAGCAAACACTAGTCCCAGGATGGGAATCCAGATCTTTCTGGGGCTAAGTGCTGAAGTTCTGCCTGGAACAAGGAAGGAGATGTCAGAATTAAGTCTTAAAGGATGAACGGGGCTCTCTGGGCAGACAGGTCACCAAGAGAGTAAGAAACACAGGCCAGCTTCTGTACACTTTGTGGCTGGAGCAGCAGGCTTTGGGGAGGTGGGGTTGGGGGCCAGGTCACAGAGGCAGATTGCCAGGCTAGTCCATCCAGTGGAGACAAAGCCATAACATGGTTTCCCTTTTTGATCCCATAGCTATCTTTCATCTTCACATCTCAGAAATGTAGTGACCCTGGGGCGCCTGGGTGGCTCAGTGGGTTAAGCCTAGGCCTTTGGCTCAGGTCATGATCTCAGGATCCTAGGATCGAGCCCCCCCATCAGGCTCTCTGCTCAGCAGGGAGCCTGCTTCCCCTCTCTCTCTCTCTGCCCAGTTCTCTGCCTACTTGTGATCTCTCTGTCAAATAAATGAAATCTTAAAAAAAAAAAAATAAATGTAGTGACCCTTCCACACTAGGATCCTCCACTGGGGGGGAGACAGCTGCTGTCCCCTTCCTCTACACCAGTTCAACTCCACTTCATTTGGGGCAGCAGCGAATACAGCCAAAGGGCTCTATTTCCCAGGGCTTCTCGATGGGGCTTGGGATTATAAATCCTGGGTTTTCTAGTCCACTGATGGGCTGGGATGGGGACTGCAGACAGTAGGCCTGTAGCTGTCATTAGAAGTCCAGACTGTTTCTGTGTGCTCTGAGGAAAAGGGCCTTGTTTGTCCTTTTCTGTCAGTCACTTGGCAAGACTCCACAGCCCGCTGGCCAGAGACCCTGCTTCTTCACTCCTAATCCTGGAACTTAGGTTCTAAATTCATCCCCATGCCTGTTTTCTCACATGAAAAACAGGGATTACAGCTCACAGATCTGCAATGGGCACTTAGCACGCTGCCCAGGAAAAGCTAACCTCTTATTAATGCAAGTTCTGGCAGCAACTAGAGCAGATGCTCCTGACATTTCAGCCCCATGGCCACCTGGTGGCGCTGCCAACAACGCTGAGGCCAGGGAGCAAAGGAGCTATCACTGTGGGAGCCACCTCTGCAAAATAAGCAATTTAGAGGGGCGCCTGGTTGACTGAGTTGGTAGAGTGTGGGGCTCTTGATCTCGGGGTTGTAAATTCGAGTTGGGTGGAGAGAGTACTTAAAACATAAAATTAAAAAAAATAATAATAAATAGGGATGCCTGAGTGGCTCAGCTGGTTAAGCCTCTGCCTTCGGCTCAGGTCATGATCTCAGGGTCCTGGGATCCAGCCCCGCACCCGCATGCGGTGAGGGGGGTGTCTCTGCTCAGCAGGGAGCCTGCTTCCCCCTCCCCCTCTGCTTGCCTCTCTGCCTACTTGTGATCTCTCTCTCTGTCAAATAAATAAAACGCTTAAAAATAAATAAATAAAATCTTAAAAAAATAATAAATTAGCAATTAAGACTTGGAGGACATGTGATGACAGGCTCAGAGAGACCAGAGTAGGAGAGAAACAAGGGAGCACAGGAGATGGGAGCAGGAGAGAAAAGGCAGAAAATCAGAGACCGAAAGGACTTTGCCTTTGGCCCCCATCAGCCCAGCCAGGGAAATCTGATTCCCCTCGGGGCTCAAACACCTGCTGGTACCTTTGCCATTGTGCTAGTGTGGGAACTCCCTGTCCACTCTGCTGTCCCCCATCATCCGTTCCACCCCCGCTCCCCCTCCCCACCACAATCATCTCTCTCCTCTGGGCTGTCTCACCAGCATGTAAAACAGAGGTCACTGGCCACTCACCCACCCCGAGTCAGCACACGCTGCTGCTTAAACATCTCTTCAATCAGTTCTCCTTTCTCCCTCTAGTCAAAGATAAACTCTCTAACTCTCAGGAACAGGCGAGCGGAGAGAGTACCAGCCCTTCAGGAATGGAAATCAACTGATAGCAGCGAGCTGCCTGCTAGCCAGACCACAGCCAAGGCACAGTCTACAGTTCCAGGCGGGGAAGAGACAGCAGCGTGCTAGGTGGGCTCCGGAGCAGGGAGGGGTCGGCGTGGCCAGACTAGGGTGCAGTATGAAGCCGCAGGAGGAATCTATGTGAAAGGATCTCGTTTGTTTTGAAGGCCTTCCCTAGGCGGCTGGGGAGGAGCTGGTGGTGTTCTGGGCCACTCTGTCAGGCTCTTACACAACCACCGTGCCTGGTGGGCATAGGCAACCGTGGTTGCCGGGAACGGAGCCTTCCCGAGAAAGGCCAGGAGGCTTTTGTAAGCCAAACTGGCAGCAGGGAAACCTCGGTGCTCCCGGCAGTGTGAAGGCTTCTCTGCCACAGTGCATGGTGTCCCCAGCAGCGAAGGCAGGATTGACTCCCCCCCACCCCGCCCCAGTTTTCAAAAGCCCTCTCACCCCCTTAGGCCACTTGGGATTCTGGTTCCAATTTCCTAAGCCTGTTCCTCCCTGAGGACCCCCACATTCGAGGTCCTTCAACCTCCCAGGTATAACGAACTTGTCTTAAATATTAGAGACCTGTGAAGAGAGGACACAAGAGGCATGTCTGTCCATCTGTCTGTCTGCTCTTCGGGGGGAGGAGCCGCGGAAAGCCTCACAGCCTGTTTCACTGCTGCCTGTCCTTCTCCCCCAGGTGGTGTCCCATGATCACATTCTTCAACGCCCCTGCACGCTGACTGCTGAGGCAGCTTTGTCACACATGTTCCATTTCTCAACCTACCCAATAATGTGGTGCTGGCTATTTTATTTTCATTTTAAAGACTTATTCATTTACTTTAAAGAGACAGAGAGCACACATCAGTAGGAGAAGGAGCGGGTGGGGGGGGAGGGAGAAAGTGAGAGAGAGAAACTGACTCCCTGTTGAGCATGGGGCTACCCCCGTGGTGGCTATTTAATTAATTAATTAATTTATTTATTTTTAAAGATTTTATTTATTTGACAGAGAGATCACAAGTAGGCAGAGAGGCAGGCAGAGAGAGAGGGAGAAGCAGGCTCCCCACTGAGCAGAGAGCCTGATGCGGGACTCAATCCCAGGACCCTGGGATCATGACCTGAGCAGAAGGCAGAGGCTTAACCCACTGAACCACCCAGGCGCCCGGTGGTGGCTATTTTAAAAGTAAAATAAATAAATTAATTAATTAATAAATTTTTAAAAAAAAGTGAAATTTAAATTTTTTGTGAACAGATCATTTGTTCATGTGGTTTTATGTTCCAAAGGGAATACTGTGGTCTCCGTCCTCCCCCATCCCCACAGCCACCAGCTTTTTCCCCAGAGACAAGCAGTTAGGTTTCCTATGCCTCTTTCCAGAATTTTTTTTTTTTTTTGATTCATTTAAGCAAATGCAATGCGTGCTTTACCCCTCTGTACACGAAAAGGTCACCTGTCAGACCCACTGTCCATTTTCACTTACTCTATCTTTGGACTCATTTTACGCAGGCTTGTCATCCTCACGGGACGGAGGACAGTCTGGCAGAGGCACCCACAACCTGCCTTGGCTGCTCGCTCCTGTGGTTGCCTCGAGCTCGTACCCAAATGCTTCTTGGATTCATAGGTTCCCAGCCTTCTCTTCCCTTTCTTCCTTCCCCTGAAAAAACTAGTTTTACCCCAAGTCACTTCCCAGCTAATTAGCAATCACATTCTTTACTCCAAGGCCTGAATTACACCCAAAGGAGCTTAGGTGGTGGGAAAAACAGTTCTCCCACAGGGAAAACAAATCAGGTTAAGACCTGCGGGGGGGGGGGGGGGAGAAGTCAGGAAACAAAAGAATCGATTTTAAGGAAGATTCTAGAATGACGACTCAATATAAAATAACGGGAGTGGAAGAGATCTGAGGAATTCTCTGGTGCTGGGCCCCCTACCTATTTTGCCAAGAATGGTTTTCACTTCTACCGAAAGATTTTTTTCCTCTAACTGCATTTTTAAAAAAAAAGATTTCTATTTATTTATTTGACAGAGAGAAGGATCACAAGTAATCAGAGAAGCCGGCAGAGAGAGAGGGGGAAGCAGGTTCCCCACTGAGCAGGGAGCCCAATGCAGAGCTTGATCCCAAGACCCTGGGATCATGACCTGAGCCGAAGGCAGAGGCTTAACCCACTGAGCCACCCAGGCATCCCTCTCTAACTGCATTTTTAACCTTTAAAATTTAACTGCACAATTAATACGTAAGTCCTTTCTTTAAAAAAATGTCTTGCACATCACCATCAAAGCTAAGATTCTCTTGATCACTACCCTCCACCTTGGTTCCCACACCTGTGAGGTAACTGCTGTTAAAAGCTGCCCTGTATTTTTTATCTATGTATTTGTATGTGCATTCATAGCCTGAGGAGATGAAATGATTCTAATCTTTCTTTTCTCCAACAGTACTCCAACAAGCATGCTTGTTCGCACCTTCTTTGGCACAGGTGCTTTTCCAGGGCAGATCCTCAGGAGAGTTGCTGGCTATGGATACTTGCATTTTGGTTTTTCTAGGGGCAACCAAATTGCCCTCTAACTTGCCTCTAACCATTTTTATTCTAACTGGCAGTTCCTGGAGAAAATCATTTCCCTACAAGCTGCCAGCACCTGAGATTAGGAAACTCTATCAATCTGATGTACCAACTACATTTACTAAAAAAATGATAAAGCACCAACCATTCAGCACTCATTATATGCCAGCATGGTTGGGTGATTCTCATTCAGTCAGCACACATCCACTAAGACTTAGGACAGGACAGGCCCTGTGTGGGCAAACAAAGACAGTATGTCATGGTCACCACCTTCATGAAACTTAGAGCGATAAACATAAAGAAAAAGTTACCAGAATTGGATACAAGCACTGAAACAAAAACTCGCACACAAATATTCAGAGGCATTATTCCCTATAGCCAAAGTGTACCCTCGCTGGCAGCCACTCTTTCCCTCCAGCATTCCACTCCAGCCCCACTTGTTCTCGACTGCCTAAGTATTCCTGCCTTGGGGCCTTTGCACCTGTCAGTCCCTCCTTCTGGAACACTCCTCCCAAGTGTCCCCATGGTCACCCTTTACTTTCTTAGTCTTTGCTAAAACTACTCAGTGAGGCCTTCCCTGACTATCCTTAGGACTTAGCACCATCTAAAATAGTCATATACTGAACTTACGGATTTCATGTGTTGTGTCTCTCCATCCGAATGTCAGCTACATGATGGGCAGCAGTTTTGTCTGTGGTTTCCACTGCGGTATCCCCAATGTCATTAACAGCTGCTGGCCATCACAGGCACTCAGCAAATGCTTGTCAACGGAATAAAGAGATCCAGGGGCTGCTTTTTGCCAGGTGCTTATACAGACTCCTTCAGTCCTAACCCCTCCAACTGCAAGGTAGGTACCACCCGTATTTCCCTTTTAGGGTTAAGTAACTTGTCCAATGTCAACATAAATGTCAAAGTGAGGATGATTAAGGTAAGGTCTTTTGCCCTCAACTAATTCAGAATTTACTGAGAGTAACAAAGAGATAAATGATAGGATGACACTGTGAAAGAGCTCTCGTAGAACCTACTGGAAGCCTAGAGGACACAGTGAGTACCTTCACCTGGGGAATGGGTTAAGGGGAGGGTCAGGGAAACACTCCTTGAGGAGGAAGGGATACTCAAGCTTGGTTTTGAAGGATATAAAGGAGTTAGGGTAGGAAGGAGTTAGGTCAACACCTCATCTCAGGCAAAAGCTTGGAAAGGCAAGGGCTGTTGCCTTGTGGAATGGTGTTGAATACCTGTGTTAAAACTGCAAAGATGCGGGACGCCTGGGTGGCTCAGTTGGTTAAGCGGCTGCCTTCGGCTCAGGTCATGATCCCAGCGTCCTGGGATCAAGTCCCACATCGGGCTCCTTGCTCAGCAGGGAACCTGCTTCTCCCTCTGCCTCTGCCTGCCACTCTGTCTGCCTTTGCTCGCTCGCTCTCTCTCCTTCTCTCTCTCTCTGACAAATAAATAAATAAAATATTTAAAAAAAAAAAAAACTGCAAAGATGCTAAGGCGCCTGGGTGGCTCAGTGGATTAAGCCTCTGCCTTCGGCTCAGGTCGTGATCCCAGCGTCCTGGTATCGAGCCCCACATTGGGCTCCCCACTCTGCGGGAAGCCTGCTTCTCCCTCTCCCACTCCCCCTGCTTGTATTCCCTCTCTCGCTGTATCTCTCTCTGCCAAATAAATAAATAAAATCTTAAAAAAAAAGAAAAAAAACCCCCACCCAGGCCAGGGGTGCCTGGCTGACTCCGTTGATTAAGTGTCCAACTCTTAATTTCAGCTCAGGTCATCATCTCAAGGTTGTGAGTTGGAGCCTGCAACAGACTGAATGTGGAATCTGCTTAAGATTCTCTCTCTCAGGGCGTCTGGGTGGCTCAGGTCATGATCTCAGGGTCCTGAGTTCAAGCCTTGCATCAGGTTCTCTGCTCAGCAGGGAGCCTCCTCCCCATGCCCCACCTGCCTCTCCACCTACTTGTGATCTCTGTCAAATAAATAAATAAAATCCTTAAAAAAAAAAAAATTCTCTCTCCTTCTGTCCACTGCTCTCCAAAAACAAACAAACAAACAAACAACCTTCCCCCCCAAAACCCATACCACCAGAGCCAAAGAAAATACACAAATGACCAATAAACATAGGAAATGATGTTCATCATCAGTGGCCATCTGGGAATGCAAATCACAACCACAATGAGATACCAGATCACATCCACCAGGATGGCAATAAAGATGGACAAGTGTTGGTGAGGATGTAGAGAAATCAGAACCTTCACTCACTGCTGATGGGAATGGAAAATGGTGCAGCCACTGTGGAATTCCTCAAAAGGTTAAACTTTGAGTTACCTTATAACCTAGCAATCCCAGTCCTTGGTATCTTCCAAGAGAAATGAAAACATATGTCCATCCCAAACTCGTACATGCATATTTGTAACAGTCAAAGAGTATCAACAACCCAAATGTCCATCAACTGATGAATAGATAAAATGTGGTATATCCATGAAATGGAGTATCACTCAGCTTTTAAAAGTAATGAAGTATTGGGGTACCTGGGTGGCTCAGTCAGTTAAGTGTTCAACTCTTGATTTTGGCTCAGGTCATGATCTCAGGGTTGTGGGATCAAGTCCCACATGAGGCTCTACACTGGGCATGGAGGCTGCTTAAGAGTCTCTCTCAGGGAGCCTGGGTGGCTCAGTTGGTTAAGCATCTGCCTTTGGCTCAGGTCATGATCTCAGGGTCCTGGGATTGAGCTCCAAGCAGGGTTCCCTGCTCAATGGGCAATCTGCTTCTCTCTCTGCCTCTCCCCTTCATTCTGCTCATGTGCTCTCTCAAATAAATAAAATCTTTAAACAAAGATTCTCTCCTTCTTAAAAAAAAAAAAAAAAGAAAAAGAAAAAGGAATGAAATACTGACATGTTACAAAATGGATGAAGCCTGAAAGCCAGATAAAGGACCATCTATGACATTACTACATTTATATGAAATGTCCAGAACAGGATAGACAAAACTAGAGACAGAAAAAAGCAGGTTAGTGGTTGGCTGGGATTGAGGGAAGGGAGGGAACAGCGAGTGACTGCTAACGGATACGGGATATAGCGTTTCTTTGGGGAATGATGAAAATGTGCCAAAATTAGATTGTGGTAATGGCTGCACAACTCTGTGAATGTACTAAAAACCACTGAATAGTACACTTTAATAAATGGAGGTGTGTTATACAATACCTCAAAATGAAGCTAATAAACAGACCGACCTGGCATGGGATGGCAGGAAGGGGTTGAGAGGGCAGAAGTGAGGTTACAGAGGTGGGCAGGGGCCAGGCAGAGAAGTTTCCAAAGACAGGATCATGCTTTCTTCTGGGGACAAGTGAAGCTGGCATGGGAAGGAGACTGGAGTTAAAAATGCTCCTGTCAGCTGGGAGCCCATCAGGGGCTCCCCGAGAAATGCAGCTGGGCATGGGGGATCAGATAGAGAGGGACCTAAGAGTACGGCAGGGTGGGATTTTATAAAATTCTATTTTGTAGAATCACACTCATCTGTGCTCCCTTCTCAGCCTCACTCCCTGTAATCAACACCAGCATCTCAGGGGAAAGGGAGTGATGTCACTGGTGAGGGAGGAAAAGGTCCAGGCTGGGTTGTGGTAGAGACAGTTGCCATGAAGATGGTTTCTCTGGGGACCAGGTGAAAGCCACCAGAAGTTGGGGGGGTGGGGGGAAGAGTGGCTTTGACTCGGAGAACCAGAACCCAACCCGCCTCTAGGCATCACTTCCCATGCTAACACTTCTGGAGATTTATTATGTGCTGGGCTGTTTGCAATGCTTTACCTGCACTGGCTCCCAACTTTAGAGGCGGGAACTGTTCATGACCCAATTTTACAGATATACAAACTAAAGTCAAGAGAACTTCAGTAACTTACCCAAAGTCACACAGGTAGTCAGTACTGACCCAGGCTGTCCAACCTCAGAGCTGAGCTAACTACTCACGAGCATCTCCAACGTGACCTTCCCACCCCACCCCCATCACGTGCCATGTCTAGTACTCCCTTCCTGCTCTCTAAGGACAGCTTGGGCATGTCTGTCACCTTCCAGACTCGAGTTTCACCCCGAATCTAATTCAGTGCTGTCCACCTTCCCCAGCTGCAGGTGAGACTCCCGAAGGCTCAGAGTGAAGGGGGAGGGATCAGCTGCTCTTCCCTGTCCCTACCTGTGGGATCTGTTCCCAGTCTGCGTGGGGGCAAGAAGAGAAGGGCAAAGGGCTCTTGAACTGAGAGGGGGGCTCTGCTGGTGCTGACCCAAAGCTCTCCAGGGGCAGTCCCCACGTGTGTGGGGGCACCTGGGAAGCATGGGGGCCTATGAGGTCTCCCCATTATGGCCCCCTGCCTCTGCCCCTCTCTCTCTTGCGCTCCTCAGCTCCCACCATTACTGGCCATCCCAGGAGTACCGGCAGGGTTCCGGTCCTGCTTCCTTCCTCTGTGCTCAAGTCACCCGGTGGGAACTATACACATGTGGCCCACTCCATGGCAGGGGGTTTCCACTTCTCTTCCCCCATTTGGAAGGATGAGCTGGTTTGCTTTGAGAAAGGGAAAGCAGCCCTGGCAGCCAAGTCCTGGCATGCTCCAGTCAAATACAGCAACTCCAGAGGATATCAGGTAGGGCCACTCTGACTATGGTGGACCAAGACCACTGTGGAATCATATTTCAACACAGACAAAAGCACAAACATTGTCCAAAGCATAAAAATGACCAAACTCCCCTTCCTGGCTCAGAGCTAACAGGTGCTTCTCACATTAACCACAGCAATAGCCCTGCTCAGTCCTCCCTAAAGTTACCGAACTTAACCCAGCTGCCATTCCAAGTCCTCCTTAATACCCATTTCTTGAGATGCCCTGAGCGCCCCAACGGTGGGTAGCTCCTTAGCTGCAACAGCAAGAAACCCAAGTTGTTCAACTACTGTTCCTGGTGGCCTCTGGCTGGAGGCACAGCCAGCTGATAAGGGACACACAGGGTAGTAAGACACCAGCCCCTCTCTGGTAGGCACCCAACCCTCAAGGACAATTCCTGAGACCTCCTTCCCTGCTTCCCCACAGACACAGCCCTCTTGACTTTACATCCATTATATAAAGTCCCATTACTGGGTCTGAACAAGGCCCCACTCTTCCTCAAACTTATCAGTCCAGCAGGGAGAGGTGTGGTCCAAACTGTCAGCAACTCTGGAGGGAGGAGTACTTGGTTCCTTTGGTTCTCTGCTCAAGGCAGAGAGGATTACAGATCTGAGGGTGAGGGGAAATCACGGAACCAAACCTGCAGTCTGAGAGTCTCTCCACACTCACTGTTTGTTAGGGCTTCTCTCAATTACTTGCCAACATTTTAAAACTGGATCTTAGAGAAAACGCTGGATTTTCAACTTCTGTACAACTGGGAGCTCTGCACCGCCGGGCCAGTACTACTACCCAGCAAGTTGGGCCACCCCTGAGCCACACCTGTGCCTTCTGGGTGCCGGGGGCTTTGCAGGCCTCTCCCTGACACACGGCCTTTGGGTTTGCAGAGGTGGCTCACTTGCTGAGCCAGGAACTGTCCTACGTCTTTTCATGTATCATCTCTTTGGTCCTCATCTACTGCCCTCTGAGGGTTGTTACGGTTCCCAATTTATCGACAAGGCCACTGCAGCATAGTATCCTGCCGGAGCTCACACAGCTGTTTAAGTGATGGCATCCTGAGCTCTGGGGCACTATGTGGTCAATTACCTTCAGTTTGCCTGGTCCTTTTCCTACAGCTAGTCCCAGTGGGCACGGGCAGGGGCACCCCAGGACTGACCCTAGCCTTCATCTCCTAGATGAGAAAACAGGTTCCTAAAGGGAGGTATGGCAGGCTGGATACTGGCTCTCCAAAGAGATCCACAACCCAGTCTCTGAAACCTGTGAATGTATTACATGGCAAAAGGGGGTTTGCAGATACGACTAAATTGAGGATCTTGTGATGAAGACATTATCCTGGACTATCTGGGTGAGACCCAATGTAACCGTAAGGGCCTTGGTAAGCTACAGGGCAAGAAGATCAAAGGAGAAAACAGGAGAGGAGATGATGGAAGCAAAGGTCAGAGTGATGTAAAAAGGGCCATGAGCCCAGGAGGACACGCACCGCTGGAAAAGGCAAGAAAATGGATTCTCCCCTCCAGCCTCCAGAAGGAACACAGCCTTGTGAACCTATATTAGACCTGCAGTCTTCAGAATGAAAAGGGAATAAGTATTGTTGCTCTGAGCCACTAAGTTTACAATGGTATGTTCCAGCAGCCACAGGAAACCTACACAGAAGATGGCTGAGGTGCTGGAGCTGGTGCAGCAGCGTGGGACCTACCTAGGCTGGAAGACCTGTGGCCACCTCTGCCCAGTGACACACGACGGGAGCAGGGAAGGGCTCTGAAGCTACTGGGCCACGTGGCAAATCGATGCTGTACATGCCTGGCCTCTACACTGCCTTTTCCCCAGCTGGGATGGCCTTGGCCTTCCTGCCCTTGTTTGCTAGGACGTCTGCGTCCGCCTCCGCCTCCTGCCCCCACCCCACCACCACCTGAATGACCCAGGTACCTGCCCTAGTGCCTCTTCAGAAAGAATCTAGGTCCATCTGATGCAAACTCTGTCCCTTTTCCATCATGCCAGGCTGTCACCTTGATTGGGAAACCAGTGAGGGGTGGCTGGTGAGGAGGGCCTCCACTAGCACGGAGATGGGGAGGAACAAGTCGGAATCAATAGATTTGGCAATTGTGAGCTGCAGCAAACCTTCGGTGAAGGTCTGGATGAGGTGGCCTCCCAGCGGGCTATGCCCTAGGCTGGGGGTCAGGGACTTCATAGATCTGAGGGAAAACAGGCTCTCCCTGGGGCTTGTAGGGCCCTGGAAGCTGTGCAGTATTGCAGAGGCCTGGGCTCTAACTAGCACTGTGATTGTGCACAACCCTCTTTAGCTCTTGGGACCTCAGTCTTGCCCCTTGCAAGACAAGCAGGTTTACTTCTGCAATCAGAGGCCCCTTCTCAGCACAGAATCTCAGATATTCAGGATCCTGCACAGGTGGCTGCTCTCGAGGCACCCCCCGCCCCATCTCTTCCCAATTCAGGCATGGCTCTAGGGCTGTGCTAACCAGGAACTGTTGCCAGGTGAGCCAGGGCCCCCAGAGAATCCCCTACACTCCCCCTCCCCATCAAAGAGTCTGGGTGATGCAACCTGCCTGCAATTTCCACCTCACTCCCCAAGCCTGGCTCCTCCGCACTGAAAAAGAGTCCCCAAGCCCCACCCATGCTCCCAGTTCAGGAGTTGAAGGAACTGGGGCACCTGAACCCAGGGACCCTCTGCAAGCTGAGCGAGGCAGAGGCACCTGAGTCCTGGAAGTGCCATGGGTCTGGGTCAAGAGTAAGCACAGAAGGCTCAGGGTGCCAAGACCTGGGCTCAAAGGTAGCCACTGATGACCCACCACCCACAAATTAGGATACACCGGAAAAGGCTAGGGACCTAAGGGTGCAAACTGGCACCCACTCAGTAGGAAGCAGTCAAGCTGACACCAGGGCTGAATAGGGGGAGATCCAAGAGCTAGGGAGAGAAAAAGGTGCAAGGGGCTGGAACAGGAGGACCAGCATCCCTGCTCCAACGTCTCCTCAGTCAGCACATGCGGCATGTAGCTGGCAACAGGATTCCCACACTAAGCAAGTTCATTTCCAGTTACTAAAAAATATTCTACCTGGCCACCCTCTCTCAAAAACCCATAATCCCAGTCTCTGAGACAAAACCAAATTGAGGGGTATTACACACAATAACCAACCAGCACTCTTCAAAGCTGCCAAGGTCATGATAACCTAGCAAAGTCTGAGAAACCGCTGCAGACACCAGAGGAGGCTAAGGAGACATGATGACTAAATGTGACATGGCATCCTGGAACAAAAAACCAGCATTAAGAACAACCAGTGAAATCAAAATAGAGCAAGCACTTTAAAAGCCCACACCGATGTGGGTTCTTCAGTTGTGACCAATGTACCACTGTAACGTAAGAGTCAACAATGGGGAAAACTGGATGAGGGGTATATGGGAACTCTCTGTACTATCTCTGTAACCTTTCTGTAAATAAAAATTATTCCAAAATAAAAACTTAATTAAAATATACCTTGTTTACGTTTACATACTAAAAGATCTTTTCAGAAGACCACCCAAGAAGCAAGCGCTGTTAACCACCGTGTATATTGCTATGTTTCTATTAACTAAACCCCATACATTATTCTGGTACTATTCGTGGAAACCGAGGCACAGGGAAGTGAGAGAAATTGCCAGCAAGCTAATAAGCGGGGTAGAGTCAAGGTCTGAACCGAACAACCTGGTGCCAGAACCTGTGCTTAACCACTACTCTATTGCTGCCTAGGTAATAACTTAGCCCCTATAGGTCAAGTCCCCAAATTCTGGCAAAGTGGACAGTAAGTGCTCTAAGTGAAAGGAGTCAGATCCCAAGAGGGACTTCCGGCATGAAACAGAAGCCTGCGTTATCTTCATTCCCAGAGAACTCTCAAGATAAGGGTTCCTCCACCTCCTCTGGATCTCTTAACAGCCACCTTGGATGTTAAGTTGAACTCCTGGTGGTCTGCTGTGGACAGATGCAAGGTGGGAAATGGAGGGGTTTCTGAAGCAAAGACCCACACCCACTTGGGCTACCGGAAGGGCTAGAACACAGGGAGGGAATGGTCAGGAAGCCCCCTCTCTTTTAGTAAAGGGCAGTGCAGATCTCCCTATTCGGGGCAGGGTTGGTAAACTGATCCAGTGGGGGAGAGGTGAAACAGAGGACCTTCTGAAAGGAATTCCGGATGAGTGCTGAGAAGAAGGGCTCATGGGAGGTGGGCAGAGGATGGAGAAAAGAGAGAGGGTGATGATGCCTGTTTCCCTGCAACCGCGCACCGCCAGTGCCGCTGAGCGTCCATCATCTGGAACCGGGAAGAGTGGGGATGGCTGGCAATTAACTGACACCCTGAAGGAATGAATAAGACACAAGAATGACCTACTAGCAGGGTTGTATGGTCCAACGTCTGGGGCTCTTGCCAGGGCTGGAGGAGGAGTTGAGACTGGAGCCCAAATTGGACCCCCAGGAAGGGGTGGGGTTATTAAAAATAAAATATGTCAAACAGGCACGTAAGAGCACGACTCTGGGTTTCACAGGCATCCAATTATTTGATTCTCGCCAGAGTCAATTATTTTCTTCATTTTGTAAGTAGTTCCCAATCTTCGAGACTACAGAACTTATTTGCCACCGTCGCAGGTCGGAGATTTGAACGGCGCGCGCGGTCTCATTGTGACTCAGACCAGAGTCTAACCCACAAAAAGGGTTCTCAGCGTGGGGCGGCGGTTGGGGGACGGAGACTAGCATGTGGCGGGCCGGAAATTCGGGAAGCAGGGCTAAAGAAACGAAAAGTGAACTGGTGCAGGTCTCAGAGAAAAACAGGGACCGAATCCCCAGAATCGGGGGCGTGGGGGGGGGCTGGACCTCAGAGTCAGAGAGACAGAGAACAGAACCCCAGAGTCAGAGGGAGCAAAGGGCCACCCACCCCGGATCAGGAGGAGGGGGCCGGAACCCCAGGGGTAGGAACGAAGATGGGACTGGATCCCCAAGTCAGAGATAAAAAGGCCAAACTTTTGGGGTGGGGAGGGGACTGGATCCCAGGATCCCCGAGAGGAAGGGGCAAGGCCCGCCTCCCGGTTGGGGCCTCGCGGGGCGGGGCGCGGAAGGATCCGGGCGGGCCGTGCTGCGCCACCCTCGGTATATCTGTCCCCAGTCCCGGGGCCGCCTCATTCCCCGTCCTCAGATCACAATCTCTCCTCAGGCTACCGAGACGCCCTCTCCGCCCGCGTAGCCCCGGCTATGGCTCTGTAGCCGCGACCCCGTCCGTGTCCCGGCCCATTTCCGCGCTCACCGCGCTTGCGTTCTTCTCTACCGCCTTCTTTTCTTCAGCGGAGGCCGCCGCAGCCTCTCCTTTCCGCAGCCATGGAGTGAGTAACCGCTCGCCCCTCCCTCTCCAACCGCCTTTCCCGCCCTTTCGAAGCTCGCGGCCTTCACGACCAGTCTGGGGGGGGGGGTGGGGAGACGAGAGTGAGGAATCACGGTGGCGCAGGCGCAGAAGAGGAAAGACGCGTCGTTGGCACGTGGCCGAGCATGCGCATTCGGCCCGATGGGGGGAGGGTGCGTTCTCCGGGAGAATGTTGGCGTTTGATGACGGTCTGCGTGCAGGTGCGCCTGCGCACTAGCCCCAAGGGGGAGGGGTCAACGAGTCTGTCCGCGAGCCGTTGCTCACGTGCACAACCCCGCCAGAGCCCGTATTTTTCTGTGAAGGGCGACAGTAAGCAGCCGCACATGCGCACTGAGTCCCCCAACCCCCGTAGGTGTGAGAGAGCAGTTGGATCGGTAGCGGAGCATGCGCTTTGGCCCTGGGCGAGAGAGCCGCGTGTGGAAGGGTCGGGGTAGGGGCCGGGTTTTCCGCCGACCGCTTCCACTCTCCCGGCTCCACGTTGCGCAGGCGCACAGCACAATTTACGTTTCATTCAGGCACCTGCTGGGGCGGTGGCCGGGGCCGACTTAGATTGACAGGGCGGAGGCGAGGCTTAGAGGCTATGGGTTAAGAAGGGGGTGGAACTAGGAAAATGGCAGCCGCGAAGGGTGGGGCTTGGGGGGTGGAGCCTATTACGATAGGGGGCGTGGTCATGCAATTTAACTGAAGGGTGGGGTTTCGATCGGAGAAAAGGTGGGGCCTCTGGGGAGTCATCGCGAAGGGGTGGGGCTAAGGTAAATGGGGGCGAGACTTGGGCGGGCCTGGGCGGTCATCTCAAATTTCAAAGGAAACCGTGGAACTTGGTAGATAAACCACGTTAATGGAGGGCGAGGGCTGGGGGAATTCCCCTGGGAACTAATTTGCGCTGGCCTCTTGGGAGGAGGTGGAGCCTAAAGGAAGTGCTTAGAGGAAGGGGTGTGGCTGGAAGAAAATTCTCCTGGGATTGAATTTTTTGTGAAGTGGAATATTGTGGGGAGGGTGGGTGGGCTTAAGGAAATTCCCTTGGGAGACCATTAATTAGGTTTCTGTATTAGAAGGAGTGGGGCTTGGGAATTCTAAAGAAAAGTAACTGGGACCTAAAGAGAATTTCCTTGGGAGTATGTGGGAGTCAGAGATTTGGGGAAAGAAAGCATAGATTTAGAATTCTGATAGGGCAAGGTGCAGTCTCGAGCCCAGTTGGAAGGGCAAGGGAGGACCCTGGGGACATGGAGGTGTGGCTCGATTTCTCCGCGACTTTGGTGGTGGATGAGGATGGCCTCTGACACTTACCTCCTTTTGTCTCACTTGTAGGTCTTCCACCTTCGCCTTGGTGCCTGTCTTTGCCCAGCTGAGCAACCTCCAGAGCCTCCTTCCAGCTGTTGGTTCAGCCGCCTTCATTGCCACCCCTGCCCAGAGCCTCTGCTGCAGCCATGTCACTTCTGGCGACCCTGGGGCTGGAGCTGGACAGGGCCCTGCTCCCAGCTAGCGGGCTGGGCTGGCTCGTAGACTATGGGAAACTCCCCCTGGCCCCTGCCCCCCTGGGCCCCTATGAAATCCTTGGGGGAGCCCTGGAGGGCGGGCTCCCAGGGGGAGGAGAGCCCCTGGCAGGTAAGGGCAGGTGGGGAATGGTGGTGCAGCATGGGGGCAAGGGAGTAGAATTCGTTGATTCATTCAATAAATATTTATTGAGTACCTGCAATGTGCCAGGGGCTGCTTTAGGTTCTGGGGGATAGAGCTGAGACAAGACTGACGTAATCCCTGCCCTCCTAGAACTCACACTCTATTGGGAGGCAGACAGAAGACAAATTAGGTGATGATGGGTTGGGATAAGTGGGAAACACTTAGTAGCTGAGCTGGAAAATGAAAACAGCATCCTAGGTTAGAGAGGATAGCCTGGAAACACATCGGTAATCTTTTGACTAGGGCCTAAAGGCAGGGAAGGAATAAGCCATGAAAAGACCCAAGGGAAGATCTTTTCAGGAAACAGCATCCCAAGAGGCCCTGGGGCAGAAGTTATTTTATTCATTAGTTTATCCCTAACGCTTGGCACATAGTGGGTTCTCAATAATTAATGAATTAAAAATGAAACAGTCTGTGTTGTGTGTGTGGTCTAGTTTGCCTTTTAAAAATAGTAAATCAGAAACTACAGGCATAGGGTAATCAGTAAAGCGGATGTTGGGATGGTTGAAGAAATGTCTGGTTGACTTTGGTTGTTCGGGTCATTGGTTGGTTGAGTGGTTCTTTGACTGGTTTAATGGGTTGACGGGTTGGTTGACTGATTGATTCACTCCGTTGGTTAGCCAGCTGGTGGTTAAGTTGGTTGACTGGGTAGTTGATTGGCTGGCTAGCAGGTTGGTTTGATGTTTGATTTGTTGGCTGGTTTGTTGATTTGGTGAATGGTGTGATGATTCATTGATTGGTGGGTTGACTGATGGGCTGCTTGGTGGTTTCACTCCATGAGTGGCATGAAGGAAACAGGCGTGAGTGAGCACCAGGCTAGGTGGAAGACCAGGAACTCAAGGATATTTACGTCTGTCCCCCAATCCTCCAGGTGACGGCTTCTCTGACTGGATGACTGAGCGGGTGGACTTTACAGCCCTCCTGCCCCTGGAACCCCCCTTGCCCCCAGGTGCCCTCCCCCCACCTTCCCCACCCCCACCTGACCTGGAAGCCATGGCCTCTCTCCTCAAGAAGGAGCTGGAACAGATGGAAGACTTCTTCCTTGATGCCCCACTCCTCCCACCATCCTCCCCACCACCACAGCCACCACCCTCAGCACCGTCCCTCCCTCTCCCACTCCCTGTCCCCACCTTTGACCTCCCCCAGCCCCCTGCCCTAGATACCCTTGACTTGCTGGCCATCTACTGCCGCAGCGAGGCTGGGCAGGGAGACTCAGGGTTGGCACCCCTGCCCCCACCACAGCAGCCCCCTCCCCCTCCCCCTCCGCCCTCGCGCCCGGCCCCCTACCCCAATCCTGCCACCACCCGAGGGGACCGCAAGCAAAAGAAGAGAGACCAGAACAAGTCAGCGGCTCTGAGGTACCGCCAGAGGAAGCGGGCAGAGGGCGAGGCCCTGGAGGGCGAGTGCCAGGGGCTGGAGGCACGAAACCGGGAGCTGAGGGAGAGGGCTGAGTCAGTAGAGCGCGAGATCCAATATGTCAAGGATTTGCTCATTGAGGTGTATAAGGCTCGAAGCCAGAGGACCCGGAGCAGCTAGAGGAGCAGGGGCTTTGGGCGAGAAGGGGCAGGGGCTTTGGGGCACTGGTCTTCAGCTCCAGCTCGCTTCTTTTCTGGGGCTGAGGTAGGAGGGTCCCTCCCATCTTCCCCTCGTCTGTCTCCCCCCACCCTCTTTCCCTTTGTCTCCTCTCCTGTCCATTTCTGAACCCGATCCCCTTCTCCCTCCCCAGAATCATGGAGTGTTTGGCTTCAGTCAACATCTCCACGCCTTAAGTAACAGCTGAGGGCTTGGGGCCTGCAGGGAGTCTGGGGAGCAGGGGAGAGCTTGCAAACCTAGCCTTTCAGACGGAAGCAAGGCCAGGAAGCAGCGCAGAATGAATGTGCAGCTGAGGACAGGAGAGCCAGCTGGGGACGTGGGGCAGGGAAGGTTTCAGGAATGGCCCCCTGCTTACAATATAAGCAAAAAGCAAGCCAAGTGACCTTGGGGAAGTGTATTTGGGCTGGAAGCCAAAAGGCGGCCAAGTTCACAGAGCACGTGAATATGCAGGTAGACAGGGAGGTGGGCAGGGCGGGGGATGGCGGTGATTGGTGACTGGGTGTTCATTTTAGCTCTGGGAGGAAATCAGTGTTTGTGAAGGTGTTGGGGAGGGGCTACATCTCGGGGAGGGAGGGCAGGGACTGATCCTTTTGATGATTCGTGAGTGGAAATAAAATGAAGAATTTCCTCTGGTGTGTGTGTCTTTGTCTTGGAGAGGAGAAGTTGGAGAGAGGAAGCCTCAGGCCAAAGACCATACTAGCAGGAGACAGAACAGGTAGTACTTAAGCATGACTCCTGGCATGTCGCCAAGGCCCAGATGGGATGATTGGACTGGTAAAGACAAAAGACCCACTTTTAGGTCCAGACCTTTTTTTTTTAAGATTTTATTTTAGGGGTGCCTGCCTTTGGCTCAGGTCATGATCCCGGAATCCTGGGATTGAGCCCTGCGTCAGCCTCCCTGTTTGGTGGGGAGTCTGCTTCTCCTTCTGCCCCTCACCCCACTCTCGTGCTCTCTCTCGCTCTTGTTCTCAAAACTGATTTTATCTGAGAGGGAGAGTGCGGGCTCAAGCAGGGTGGGAGGGAGGGAGGGAGAGGAGCAAGTAGACCCCATGCTGAGCGCGGAGCCCTACACGAGGCGCCATCTCAACCCGAGACAAAATCAAGTCAGTCACTGAACCGACCTAGTCACCCAGGTACCCCTCATTTTTTTTTTATTTTATTTTATTTTTTTTAAGATTTCATTTATTTCACAGCGGGAGAAGGAGAAACAGGCTCTCCACTGAGCAGGGAGCCTGATGCCGGGCTCGATCCCAGGACCCTAGGGTCTTGACTCGAGCTGAAGGCAGTCACTTAACCAACTGAGCCACCCAGGCACCTCCCTATTCTTTTAAAAAAAGTTTTTATTTAATTTCTGCACCCAACATGGGGCTCAAACTTAAGGCCCTGAGATCAAGAGTCATGGGCTCTTCTGACTGAGCCAGCCAGACACCCCCTAAATTTTTTTTTTTTTTAAGATTTTATTTATTTATTAGAGATCACAAGCAGGCAGAGAGGCAGGCAGAGAGAGAAGAGGAAGCAGGCTCCCCGCTGAGCAGAGAGCCCAATGCGGGGCTCGATTCCAGGACCCTGGGATCATGACCTGAGCCGAAGGCAGAGGCTTAACCCGTTGCCCCACCCAGGCGCCCCAGAAGGGGTGTATTTAAATATATTGTTGATTAAGATATTGATTTGATTTACCAACAACCAAATAACAGAGGCTTTAATAAGACAGAAGATGGAGCTCATGTAACTATCCAAGCTGGTCTCCTGAGGTCATTCATGGACCCTGGTGCTTCTATCTTGTTACTCCCCCAGCTCCCAGCTCAGTGGTCTTCAAAACTGAGTGTCGGAGTGCCCAGGAGGGTTTTTTGAAACACAGATTGCCAGGCCCCAAGCCCCAGCATTTCTGATTCAGCAAATCTTGGGTGCTCCTGAGAATTTGCCTTTCTCCCGAACTCCCAGGGGACGCTGCAGCTGCTAGTCTGGGGACCACACCTTGGAAGCCATTATTCTAAGGTGTGTCGTCTTCACCTCAGTTGAAGCGAAGTCACCACCACCACAACCTTATTACAGCAAGCAGGAATGGGGACGGAGATTTGGAAGAGCAAGCAGCCTCCTTTTAAGGACTTGAGCTGTGAGTTTTCCACATCTTTTCTGGGCCTTGCCTTGGAGGAGAACATAGCCACGTGGTCACACCTACCTGCAAGGGAGCCTGGGAAATGTAGTCTCCAGATGGGTGGCCATTTTTCTCAGCCAGAGCCTTGATGGTCCTATTACCATAAAAAGAAGGGAAAAATCAACTTTAGGGACTCTGGTCAGTAAAATAAAACCGGAAGGCTCAGCAAGCAGGGGTTAGGAATGCAGGGACTTCTAGAGCAGCAGTCTTGTCTGGAGGCCTTGGGGTCCCCAAGACTTTTTTGGGTGATTTGCTAGGTTAAAACTATTTTCATAGTAACACTAAAATGTTATTTGCCACCGCCTTCTCCCCACCAAATCTGGAGTTTTCCCGAGGGCATGTGATGTGTGATGACATATTACACTAACAGCTAATGCACTCTGTGCTTGTGAATTCCTGCGATTTAAAAGTTTTGCAATTTTAATGGCTAAAATTATAAATATGGGTAGGTACAACCCATGCAAACAAAAAGTTCTTTGGGGTCGCTGGTATTTACTTAAGAGCGTAAAGGGGTCCTGAGACCAAAAAAGGTTGAGAAGTGCTATATTGGGATTTATTTCCTCTTAAATTCAAATCTTGAGATTTTGGGCCACCCAAGTGTTGTGAATTGGGGCTGAAATGCCACATGGGCACCGAGGGGTCCTTAGAGCTTCTCTGAGGCATGCTTTCCTTTCTCCACCTAGCAGCAAAACATCTTCACTTGCGACAATACTGACATTTACCTGAGCCTTGTGCATCTGGAAAACAGCGACAGTTAAGGAATCCTCCCAGACGTTTCCATTTCAGGAACTGGGAGAAGCACCCTTCCTCATGACTCCGAGGTGACCCATGGATGACCCCGTGGTTTACCCAAGACGGCACACACAACACTTCAAATTCCCCGCCCCCCAAAAAGAAGGTGGGGGGGACTCATAAATGATTAGTTAAACTGTTGTGTCCCTACTGATCCATCAGAACAAAATGCTTGTTAGCCAGATCTAGGTTGAGTTGCTCCCCCTACTCCCCGGAATCTGGAACTTTGGTCCGGCCTCAGCCTGAGCCCTCCTCTACCTCACCATAATCCTAACAAAGTCTCTCCTTACCAAGTCTGAATTTTGTGTGACAAAAGTGAATTCACATAGTATAAAATTGACCATTTTAAAGCGAACAATTCACTGGCATTTAGTACATTCACAGTGTTGTGTGACCACTGCCTCTATCTGGTTCCAGAATATTCTAATCACTCCACGCCCATCGGGCATTCACTTCACATTCCCCTCACCACCCCCCACTCGTGTTTTTTAAATTTTTTTGAGATTTTATTTATTTGGGGCACCTGGGTGGCTCAGTTGGTTAAGTTACTGCCTTAGACTCAGGTCATGATCCTGGAGTCCCAGGATCGAGTCCCGAATTGAGCTCCAAGCTCCATGGGGAGTCTGCTTCTCCCTCTGACCTTCTTCCCTCTCATGCTCTCTCTCTCAAATAAATAAAATCTTTTAAAAAAAGATTTTATTTATTTATTTGACAGAGAGAGAAACCACAAGTATGCAGAGAGGCAGGCAGAGGGAGAGAGGGAAGCAGGCTCCCTTCCGAGCAGAGAGCCCCATGTGGTCCCAGGACCCCAAGACCATGACCTGAGCCAAAGGCAGAGGCTTAATCCACTGAGCCACCCAGCCACCCCTCCCCTTTGTGTGTTTATTTGATGCTTGCAATTCTGTGAACTGGAGGAGTGAATTTAACTCTTGTTCACTCTTGAAGGCTTTATTTTGAAGATTTTTATTTATTTATTTGAAAGACAGAGATCACAAGTAGGCAGAGAGGCAGGCAGAGAGAGAGAGAGGGAAGCAGGCTCCCCGCCAAGCAGAGAGCCTGACTCGGGGCTCGATCCCAGTACCCTGGGATCACAACCCAAGGCTTTAACCCACTGAGCCACCCAGGCGCCCCTGCTCTTGAAGGTTTTAGTCTTTGGGGTCTGTAGTGGGTTGAATAATTGTCCGCCAAAGATACACCCATGTCCTAACTCCCCTATAGGGAGCCTATAAATGTGACTGTATTTGCAAAAAACACGGATATGGCTCTAAATCCAACAGCAAGTGTCCTTATCAGAGACAGAAGACAGACACTATCAGAGAGGAGGAGGAGAGACCATGTGACCACAGAGGCAAAGACTGGGGTGATGCCTTCATACCCCCCAGGGTCACCTGGAACCACCAGAAACCGCAAGAGGCAAGCAAGTCGCTTCCCTAGAGCCTTTGGAGGAAACAGTCCTGTGGACTGCATGATTGCAGACTTCTGGCCTCCAGAACCTTAAGAGAAGAATTTTTTGTTGCTCTAAGTGACTACGTTTGTGGTACTTTGATTCAGAAGCCTTAGGAAACTCATACAGGACCACAGTTCATTGTAGTGAGGTTCTTTTAGATGCCCCACTTGGGTGACCCTAGACTTTTCATTATCTTTCATCTCTTGGTATGGAGCGGAGCAAGATTTAAAAAAAAAAAAAAAAAGAGTAGGAAAAATACATCTCTGAGAAGCTGTGTCTGTAGCTGAGACTTCCTGGGGATGTCTACCCTGGGTACACACAGCTGGGGGTCAGAGGCCCTCAGACCTTGAACTTAGTTTGAAGCACTCCTGACCGGTGGTTGCTACTTGGCAGGAACAAATGCAAATGTCAAGGCCCAAGTTCAAGTTCACCTGGAGCAGCCAAGAACACCCTCCCACCCCCCACCCACCGTGGCAAAGCGTTTTGGTGCAAACTCCTGTCTCAGGTTCCGGCATTCCTCTGGAGCTTGGCCTGAGCAGTCCCTGCCAACTGCTGCCCAGAAGCCGAAGCTCATATCTTACCTGTTGCCTTTACATGTAGTTAAGTGGGATGGTTTGTGCGGACAATGCAGAAGAGACACAGACTCTTCTATCTCTGATTCCTTTTTTTTTTTTTTAAAGATTTTTATTTATTTATTTGTCGGAGAGAGTGAGCACAGGCAGACAGAGAGGCAGGCAGAGGCAGAGGGAGAAGCAGGCTCCCTGCCGAGCAAGGAGCCCGATATGGGACTCGATCCCAGGACCCTGGGATCATGACCCGAGCCGAAGGCAGCTGCTTAACCAACTGAGCCACCCAGGCGTCCCTGATTCCTTTTGTTACATATGAAGACCTGCAATTTTAGGCCTGAGCTTTACAATGTCAGTAACTTACATTGTATGTTGCAGGAAAACAGAAGCCAGTGCAGCTCGCTTACATTGGCTGAGACAGAGAAAGGACGAAATAAAGCTTTACCCAACAGGAAAATTGGGAGTGTTTAGTGGTTTTTCTCCTCTAGAAGTGAGGCAGAGGCTGGCACTGCAGAGTGGAGCTGTGTGGCCTTGAACAGGTGTCTTTTTTTTAATTCTTTTTAAAAGATTTTATTTATTTATTTGACAAAGAGAGAGAGCACAAGCAGGGGGAGAGGCCAAGGGAGAGGGAGAAGCAGGCTCCCTGCAAAGCAGGGAAGCCCGATATGGGACTCGATCCCAGGACTCTGGGATCATGAGCTGAAGGCAGTGGCTTAACTAACTGAACCACCCAGGCACCCTTGAACAGGTGTCTTTGCCTCTCTGACCCCAGGTTCCTTATCTGGAAGGCAGGGATGGTGAGCACGGGACCTTTGAGGCAGCAAACACGGAGCAAGATCACAGTCCGGCCTGGGCACTAACCTCTGTTCCATCATAAACCTTCTGTGTGAGCCGGGGGAAAAAATGAGGCAGCAGGGTACCCATTACAGCGTCCTGGCATTGATGGAAAATATTCTAATCATCCTTTAGAGACAGGAAGGGAGTAAAAAATATGCCGTACACGGTGGTATTTCCTGAAATGGTGTTAATGTGATATGATTTCTTTTTTTTTTTTAAAGATTTTATTTATTTATTTGACAGAGAGAGATCACAAGCAGGCAGAGAGGCAGGCAGAGAGAGAGAGAGGGGGAAGCAGGCTCCCCGTGGAGCAGAGAGCCCGATGCAGGGCTCGATCCCAGAACCCTGGGATCATGACCTGAGCCAAAGGCAGAGGCTCAACCCACGGAGCCACCCAGGTGCCCCAATGTGATATGATTTCTTACTATGCATCACGGTCAGAAAAGGCTGGAAGCCACAGGGAGACGGGCCCCAGCCTCGCACCGATTTCCAGACGCTTGCCTGGAGCACTTCTGAGAGTAACTCCTTTTCAGACGCGATCCCACCTCGCCCGGAGCGAACCTTCCCGGTCTCCCGGTGGCGCTGTGCTGGCGGGACTCGGCCGCCAGGTGGCGCTCGTGCCCCGCCGCGAGTGGGTTCTGCTCAGTGGGACCGTCCAGACCCCCCAGTCGTCACGAATCCAGCTCCCGGAGCAGAGCACGGCAGGAGGGCTTGGACCGTCAGGAAGGGATGCGGCCTTCCTGAGCCTCACACCTCCGTTCATTCTGCAGTGTGCGCTGGACAGAGTCACCATCCTGCCCCCAGATGGCTGTGTGACCTTGGGCAGCTTGTTTAGCCTCTCTGTGCCTCAGTCTTCTCTACTGTAAAATAGGGAGAGTAGTGCCCACGGCCCAGCGTTGTCATGGACATGAAAGGAGTTAATATCTGTAAAGCATTTAGAAGGGGCTTTGTATGTTTGTAAACCAACTGTTATAAATTCCCATTTGTAAGAGAAACTGAGGACCAGAGAGGGTAATGAATCGCCAAAGTCACATTTCTGAGCTCTAGGAGGATCTCTGAGTTGGGTTCAATGATTCTGATTCCCAGCCCAGAGGCTTTTCCTCTGCATTACACTTGCAGGGGTAAAAACCCAGCTCCCTTTGCATGGCGGAGGCCAGGCAGAATGAAATCCTCCAGGCGGGACCAGGGCCCAGCCCCACGGGGGCCAGTAGTGGAGTCAAGCATGGAACCAGAGCGAGACGCTGTGCGTGGGTCAGGGGAATAGCTCAGCAGGTGAACAAACCCCTTTCATATAATGAACTACATCCTGCTTGCAATAAGAACGCAGAAGAGGGGTGCCTGGGTGGCTCAGTAGGTTAAGCATCTGCCTTTGGCTGGAGTGATGACGCCGGGTCCTGGGATTGAGGCCCATGTCGGGCTCCCTGGTCAGCGGGGAGCCTGCTTCTCTTTCTCCCTCTGGTGCTCCCCCTGCTTGTGCTCTCTGTCAAATAAATAAATTCTAAAACAAAAACAAAACCCAAAAAAACGCAGAGGAAAAGTGAAGTGAACTGGCCAGCAGCAGTCATGGAGATGCCCTGCCTTCTCAGTACAGAATTGTGATGAATTCTGAGGCAAGGTTGGGTGCGGCATCAACCCTCCCTCGAGAAAAGGGATCTTAACAAGGCCAGAAAAAACCAGCCGCTTGCAGGAACGTGTACCCCGAGGGCCCTATCTTCTGCATCTGCTGTTCCCTGGTCTTGCCCTTAACGTTCAACCATGACTTCACATGGAGCTCCCATGGCCATCCGACCTAGCATCCTGGTCCCCGCCCCCCCGCCGCCGCACCCCTCCATCCACATCCTCCCCAGAACCTCAGAATGTGAGTTATTTCGAAACGGAGTCATCGCAGACATAACCGGTTCAGATGAGGTCCTACCGTGGTAGGGCGCATGATGCCTCCAATAGGACTGGTGTATTTACAAGAATAAAAAGAAAAAAAAAAAAGGGTGCCTGGGTGGCTCAGTTGGTTAAGCGACTGCCTTCAGCTCAGGTCATGATCCTGGAGTCCCGGGATCGAGTCCCACATCGGGCTCCCAGCTCCATGGAGAGTCTGCTTCTCCCTCTGACCCTCTCCCTTCTCATACTCGCTCTCACTCTCTCTCAAATAAATAAATGAAATTAAGAAAAAGAAAGAAACACAGAGACAGACATGCGGGGAGACACACCACGTGAGACAGAGTCAAGGAGGGCAGTGCTGATGCCATGAGCCAGGGCTTGCTGGCAACCACCAGAGGCAGGAAGGGGTGAAGAAGGATCCTACCCTGGAGCCTTCAGAGGGACCACGGCCCTGTCCCCACCGTGATTCCAGACTTCCAGCTTCCAGAATGGAAAGAGAATACATTTCTATTGACTTAACCCCCACAGTGGGTGGTCCTTTGCAAGAATTTCTAAGAACATTTGTGTACTGAGAAAGGGAAAATGAGATCCTGGCCAGGGGGTGCTTTTCTCTTGTGGGACAGAAACAATCTTGCAGAACACAAACCACAGTCAAGGTCACTCTTTGGCCTTAATAAGGTAAGACAAAACAAACAAAAAACCAAGTGTATTTCATAATTTTCTCTAAGTGCAGACAACAAACAGTCATTGTACAAACCCTGAAGGAACAAACATCCCTCTCTCCTGGCTAATAGGAGTGACCTCTGATTCTTTTTTTTTTTTTTTTTTTTGGTTAAAGATTTTACTTATTTATTTGACAGAGGGAGACACAGCGAGAGAGGGAACACAAGTAGGGGGAGTGGGAGAGGGAGAAGCAGGCTTCCCGCTGAGCAGGAAGCTTGATGTGGGGCTGGATCCCAGGACCCTGGATCACGACCTGAGCGGAAGGCAGATGCTTTACCGACTGAGCCACCCAGGCACGCCTCCTTCCTTATTTTAAAGGGTCCTGAATAGAAGGAGGGAATCCCTGCCCGCCCCTCATCATTAAAATGAGCATTGCTGTTTGTGGTAGGCCAGGAAAAATGCCCCCCAAAGATACTCAGGTCCTAATCCCCAGAACCTATAAATGTTAATTTTTAGATGACAAAAAGGACTTTGCCAATGGGATTCAATTGAGCATTCTGAGGCGGGGAGATTACCCTGGGTGATCCAGGTAGGCCCCGAATGTAACTCCAAACACTTTTTTAAAAAATCCCATTAGCCAACATATAGTACATCATTTGTTTTAGGCATAATGGTCAATGATTCATCAGTCGCATATAACACCCAGTGCCATTACAACACGTGCCCTCCTCAGTGCCCATCCCCCACCCCAGGCATTCTTATAAGAGGGAAGCAAAGGGAGATTGGGACACAGAAGCGAGGGCCAGGGGACAGAAATGCAGCTTCAAGCAGAGTCCGAGAGAGAAGAGGCCACACAGCTGGCTTTGAAGATGGAGGTGGGGGCCGCGAGGCACAGAATGCAGTTCTACAAGCTGGAAAAGGCCAGGAGATGGATATTCTCCTGGAGCCTCTCGAGGGCCAGGGGGGTTAAACATAAAAGATATGGCTAACACAAGACAAATGTATTTACTTACACTTCTGGAGTCCAAGAGTGAGCCTCACGAGGCTGAAGTCAAGGCATTGGCGGGGTTGGTTCCTTCTAGAGGTTCTGGGGAGAATCTGTCCCCTGCTTCCGAGGTTCCCAGTAGCCGCCAGCATTCCCGGACTGACTATCTCTACAATCTTTCTTCTGCCGTCACATATCCTCCTGTCTGTTCTGCTGTCAGATCTCCCTCTGCCTTCTTACAAATTTGGGATCATCTTTGGGTTCCACGTGGATGATCTCTCCATCCCAGGATCTTTAAGGTCCCGGTACCCGAAGAGTCCCCTTTGCCTTGCAAACTTGCATATTCCCAGCCTCTGGGGATTAGGATGTGGACGTCTTCGGGGGCCACCATTCTCTTAAATACACTGCCTTCTTGAATCTCCGCCTGGGATCTGGCATTTTCTCTGATTCTGTCTGTGGGAGACACCCCTCTCTCTCACCCCACCCCTTCGCCATCCACTCCATCTCTCCCCGGGGCAAAGTCACATCCTGTAGTCCCAGAAATCTGGCCTCTGTGCCTGTTCTGAGCCAGGCCTCAGCACCCCCCCTCCCCCAACACAGCCGACAGTGGGAGGAGTCTGGGGAAGTCACGTGCTGACCCCACCTGCAGGTCCCTAGCTGATGATATACCTGAGCTCAACAGGTGAATTCACTTTCATGCCCTGACCCCACCTGGGGCAGCTCCAGGACTCCAGAGTTCAAGGGCTGTGAGCGGCTCAGGATTCGGCTCCCCCCGGCCCAGCTCGGCCTGACAGGCGTGTCCAGGTGCAGAGGGACGCATTCCAAGACTGGAAGAAATGCATCTCGTGCGCAGAACGAGCCAGAAGCTGGGGGCAGCCATGACTAGGCTTCCCTAATGAGTGAGCAGGCTCTGTGGGATCACTTTATATTTTCACTTTTAGAAGTGCAATTTTCCTGCTTTGAGACACTTTAGTGAGGCTCCCTTTGCCCCGGAAATAATGACCCAAATCCCTAATATGGTTCCCAAGATATACATGGTCTCTCTCAATATTAGCTTCTGAGGTTGGTTTCAAATACCCCAGCATGGGATGCCTGGGTGGCTTAGTCATTGAGCATCTGCCTTTGACTCAGGTCATGATCCCAGAGTCCTGAGATCGAGCCCCGTGTCGGGCTCCCTGCTCAGCAGGGAGTCTGCTTCTCTCTCTCCCTTTGCCCATCCCCCCTGCTCTTTCGCTATCTCTCAAATAATTAAATAAAAAATATTTTAAAAGCCCAGTATCAAATAGTGTGCATGTGTGACAATTACACACATAGGCATCCTCACCCTCTATGGACACACGAATACAAAACACTCACAGACACAGACTTTTGAGTCCCCGGAGGCTCTCCACCCTCCTATTTCCGGAAGGGTGGTGTCCCCTGTATCTAGGCAACCAGACCCAGTTGTCAGGCCAAGGAGACCCAGAGGCAATGACGTCTCCCGAAGAAGAGAAAGAATTAGGGCTTCCTTCTTCCCGAGGACACTGCATGGCATTGGGTGACTCCTCGGTCCACGGCGCCCACAACGTGTCCGTGCGATGTGGTCCTGGGTCCCCGGAATCCCGCCGGCGGCTCACCCCCTCCCCTCACGCTTTCTGGTCATCTACTGGAAAAGCAAGGAAGCGCTTACTTGATTTGAAAGAAGGGAAGTTGGAGGGGCCCATCTTGCAATTCTGCAGAAATAAAAATACTGACTCAAACCAAGACAAGGCGAAGTGACTGAGCTGGAGACAGAGGTCCCTGTGTCCCCGATTCACAGAGGCCCCCCGGGGGCCTCTTCAGGGCTGCTGTCCACAGGGCCCGGGTCGGGTTGTGGACCATACAGTAGCAACCGGAGGGAGGGATGGACACAATAACCTTGGATCCACACGCCACGGGTTGTATGCTGTGCCGGTGTCTCTCTGGTACCTCCTGGGACCATTTAGTTAAAAGTGACAAGTCCCCTCATGTTTGGGGGACAAGTGGTTGATGAATTAGGTGAGGAACCGGTTACAGATGCAAAGGAACTGAAGCTTTCTCTATGCGGTTTCGGATTAGGGCTTGTCCCATTTGTGAACTCAGCAATCTTCCTGGTCACCCACCAACTTCCCGGCGGGGCGAGCGGGGCGCTGGGGCTCGCTGCGAGCAGAGCGCCGCGTGGCCACCAGGGGGCGCGCCGAGCCGCCGTCTGCAGACACGCGAACCCAGCACGCCGGGCGCCGCCTCCCGCGGGCTTCCTGACCCGACCCCGGAGCGGGTAGACAGTCTGTTCGGTGGTGGTGGAGGGGTGGGGTGGGGGGAGTAGACCACCCTGAGGTTCGAAGATTCACTAGAAGGACCTGAAGAACAATTCCTGTTGTTTGAGGCCGCCTAGCCTGTGCTGCTTTGCTAGGGCAGCCCCAGGAAACTGCTATAGGGACAGTTGCACAGACGTGGAACTTCCCCCGCATGGCCGACTTAAGTTGTTCCCATTCTAACCCCTCCAGGGATCAGACGGATCCAGTGCCTACCTGCTGTGGCCCAAGGCCCCCCGGTAAACCAGGGCCCTCTTGCCCGGCAGGCAGAACATTCCAAGGGCTCAGGGGCTCCCCCTGCCCCCGTTCCCCGCAAGAGCCCAGACAAAGGCCAGGCTGGTCTTTGCTTCAGGCCAATTCGCGGCACGCATAGCTAGGAAGCTGGGGTTGCACAGAAGCAGAGAGGCCCTGGATAGGCCTCTTTGATTCCTACGTTGTCCCGTTGTCCCGGCTCTTCGAGAGACGCTTATGGACCCCGCCCCTGGGCCGTGGTGACCAAGCTCCCCGCCCCCTCCGGGCAGGTCTGAGCCTGGAAGCCTCTCACCAGAGCCGGCTGGGTAGTTTGTGGGGGCCCCGGGGAAAATGAAAATGTAGGGCCCCTGTGACAAAAACCAGGAAAAAGCTTTTTCGTTTCTTCCAGGGATTGTCTCTCTTGATCTGTGGCTTGGTTTGGTTTTGTCTTTACACTTAAAAAAAAAAAAAAAAAGGTAAGGAAAAAGGTGGTAAAATACACATAAGATAAAATTTACCACTTTATTTATTTTTAAAGATTTTATTTGTTTGAGAGAGAGAGAACGAGCCAGGAGACAGAGGGAGAGGGGTAGAGGGAGAGAGAGAAACAGGCTCCCCGCTGAGCAGGGAGCCCTGACCTGGGGCTCAATCCCAGGACCCTGAGATCATGACCTGTACCAAAGGCAGATGCTTAACCGACTGAGCCATCCAGGCACCCCTAAAATTTACCATTCTAAAATTTTTTAAAAGGATTTTATTTATGTATTTGACAGAGACACAGCGAGAAAGGGAACACAAGCAGAGCGAGTGGGAGAGAGCAGGGAGCCTGACCTGGGGCTTGATCCTAGGACTCTGGGATCATGACCTGAGCCTACGCTTAACCAACTGAGCCACCCAGGTGCCCCCGTAGGTGGCAGTTTTAATAAGCAAAGGGAACTTACCTTGGAGCTTGTCTTGGGCTGCGGCAAGACCGGTGGGTCGTGCACCTGTCCTTCCAAATCTTGAAATTTATATACGGGGAGGCCTTAACTGGGCTCAGTCACCTGCACGGTGCAGGTGTTCTCAAGGCTGTGTGTCCTCGGAGCAGCCTCTGGGAGCAGGAAAGGTGTGACCCTCAGGCTTGACTGGCGGCGGGGGTGGGCAGTGTAGACCTTCACAGGTGTGTGGGGCTCCCACCTCTCAGCAAAGCTCAGACCCTCTCTGTGCCCAGGTGGGGCTTGGGGGTGGGAGTGGGGCTGAGAACCTGCCCTGGGGGTGAGGGGTGGGGGAGGGGGCGGGTGGGAGAAGCGTGTGATCCAAGGTTCCAGCTTCCCCCTCCGGAGCACCACATCCCATCAGACTTCACTTACAAAACACAAATTCAAATCTAGCGGTGCTTGGGTGGCTCGGTCAGCCAAGTGTCCCATTCTTGATCTCAGCTCAGGTCTCGATCGCAGGGTTGTAAGTTTGAGCCCCCGGTCCTTAAACATAAAAAAAGATCCTTAAAAAAGAAATAAAATTATTAAGGCTTTCAAGGTGGCGATCCCAAATGTGAGGCCCTTCTGAACGCGGGACCGCTGGTCCCTGCCGGCTTCTCACTGTGGAGCTGGGAGCATGGGTGGGCTGCAGACACGGCCCCAAGCCTTGTGGGGGAAACTGAGTGCTCTTGGGGAGCCAGAGGGCATTGGGTATTGGGGGGCATGAGGTGTGGTGCCTGCGGGCAGGAGTCAGGTGGGTCCTGTTCTCCCCTTTGTCCCCAGCCCCTGCAGGGAGTAGATGGTGCCTGGTGAATGAATGAATGAGTGAATGAATGATTCCCGCCCCCAGCCCCTCACCTGGAGCCCTTCCTCACCCATTCCCCCTGAAAACCCCACTGCCAGGGCCGCCCTCCCCCGAGCCCCATGCCGGGCTCCTTCCCTGTGTAGGCAAGCCCTGGGTCCTTTCTGCCTCGACTTGTCCATCTGGGAAAGGAGAAGTTGGAAGAAGGGATTTGTCAGGACTTCATGGTTCCCTTCCTGAGGTTCCTCTTCCGTGGACGGTCACTGCCCTCTTCTTCCCCCAAGAAGCTTCCTGTCGGAGCTTCCTTCTGGGACAGACAGGCACGTCCAGAAGCCAGACGGACTGAGGACAGCGCCCGGGACCATGGAGGTGCTCTTGCTGCTGCCCCTGCTGGGGGCCGGTGAGTGGGCTGAGGGCCGGGGGGGCCCCAGGAGCCGGGGGGCGGCGTTGGTCCCGACACGGCTGCTGAGCCTTGGTGTCCCCGCAGGGTCCCTGCAGGGGGATCAGGGGTACGAGCTCCAGGTGCAGGGCGCGGTGACGGTGCAGGAAGGTCTGTGCGTCCACGTGCCGTGCTCCTTCTCCTACCCCGGGCTTGGCGAGAACAACACTACACATGTTTACGGCTCCTGGTACCGGTTAAAGGATAATCCTAGAGCGGCAGCTCCCATGGCCACAAAGAGCCCGGTCAGAGGGACGAAGAGGAAAGGCCTCCACCTTTCCGGAGACCCTGGGGCGGGCGACTGCTCCCTGAGCATCACGGACGCGCAGAGGCGACACAGTGGAAACTATTACTTTCACCTGTACAGAGGTCTCATGAGACACCTTTACAGAAATAACAGGCTCACTGTGCGTGTGACAGGTAGGGAAGGTCCCCAAGAGCCAATCACGGGGCGGGGGGCGTGTCCTCAAGGGCAGGAGCGGAGCCCCAGCTGCTCATCTTTAACGGGGAGAAGGTAGCACGGTCAGGTCAGGGTTGGGGTGAACCTGGCCTGTTTCAGAGGCATACACGGGGGTCCCCTCTGGGGTCCGGACTCTCCTTCTCTCCTCTCTAGCGCTGACACAGACCCCGGATATCTGGGTCAAGGAGCCCCTGGAGTCCGGCCGCCCCAGCCACCTGACATGCTCTGTGCCCGGGGCCTGTGATGGGGCGATGCCCCTCACCATCTCCTGGACGGGGGCTGCCCTCAGAGCCCCGGGACTGGACTTGGAGGCCTCTAACTCCTCGGAGATCCTGCTCATCCCCCACCCACAGGACCACGGCACCAACCTCACCTGTCGGGTGACCTTCCCCAGGACTGGCGTGAGCACCCAAAGCACCATTACGCTCAATGTCTCCTGTGCGTGCAGGGCCTGGACTTGGGTACCTGCGGGGTGGGTGGGGGAGGCTCAGAGGGGCTGCAGGGAGGACACAGGGCTTGTCTATGTCAGTTTCCATTCCTGTGTCTCCTGGGGGTGGATGGCAGGGGAAGGGCCAGTTCTGACCCCATTCGTCACTGTGTCTCTCTGTCCCAGACGCCCCACAGAACCTGAGCATCGGCATCTTCCGAGGAAACTGCACAGGTGGGTCAGCAGGGCCCCCTCCCTAAGGCTGGATGGGAACACATCCCCCTAGCAGAGCAGAGCCTGGAGCTCGAAGCCAAGCCAGGAGGGCCAGGGCGATGCACAGGGACAGCAGAGCTGGGAGGCCCCCCCTTCACTGTGTGACCCATGATCTTCGCTTATACTATTCATTATGTGCAAAGCCTTTTTGTCAAATACAGGCAAGTTACAAAGAATCACCATCCAATGAACACCTTGGTACTCACCACCCCGGTTAAGGTGCCAGGGTGTAACTCTTGATCTTAGGGTCATGAGTATGAGCCCCGTGCTGGGCACAGAGCCTAAGAAAAAAAGGACAGCAACCCCACCTTTGGAACCCCCTAAATGTTCCTTCCTAATTTCAGCCCCCTTCCATTTGGCCTCAGAGAAAGCCACTACACTGGACCCTGTGTCACCATCCTTTCTCTGTATTTTACTTTATTTTTGATGAAGGTATAATTGATGAATAACTTGTATATATTTAAAGCGTACAAGTTGAGATTTCATAGATGTAGATTCAATATACGTTTATACTGCCGAAGGAGGCACACGAGTTAATTAACAGTTAATTAGCACGTCCGTGTACCTTCTATTTTCTCGAAATTTTCCTAAACACGTGTCTGGCTTCTTCCACTCAGGATGACATGATCAAGGTTCATCCCTGTCGTAGCACGGGTCAGGGGTTCACTCCTCGTTAGGCTTTGTATGGAGAGACCACCGTCTGTCTGTCCGTCCGCGGATGGACATTTGGGTTGTTTCCACTTCGGGGCTCCTGTCAACAGGGCGGCTCCGAAAATTTCCGTACAGGGATCTGCCTGACTCCCTGCTTCCACATCTTTGGGGTCTACTCCTGGGAGTGGATAATAATAATCAAGGGGTCATAGTTCCCTTGATTATTCTGATGGGACATTACCCCGTGTTCTTGACATTCCTCCGTGTCGCTGGTGGCTGTAATTTTTGCCTCTCTTTGTCTGTAGGTATCATGTTAGTTTCACGTTCCACTCTTTCTTTTTTTCTTTTAAGATTTTTATTTATTTGACAGAGAGGGGGGAGAGATTACAAGTAGGCAGGCGGGGGGGGGCGGGGGAAGCAGGCTCCCACGGAGCAGGGAGCCCTATGCAGAACTCGATCCCAGGACCCCGGGATCATGACCTGAGCGGAAGGCAGAGGCTTTAACCCACTGAGCCACCCAGGCGTCCCTTGCATTCCACTCTTGATGGGCGCTGGAGCTGTCCACAGATTTTAGTTTCCATGATAATGCTGCTTCAGACATTCCCCTTGTGAACAGAGGAGCATCTCTCTCGGCCGTACCCCACAAGCTGTCGAGCACCTGATTTCTCAGCGATCTTGTGACAATGCAGATGTGACTCAGGAGGCCCAAGGGACCTCTGGTTCTGCATTTCTATCCAGCTCCTGGAGGGTGCCAGTGCTCTGAGGGACAGGACTATACATTTTATGCCCAGGAGCCAAACCGTGGGGCCTCGGGGAAGTGTATTTTCAATGCTCCTAGATAAGGCTGCCTTGAATAGTTCTGGAAGGCCACACGAGAGAAACTGGCAATCATCAATCATCGTTGCCTTTGAGGAGTGGGATTTGTTGCCTGGGGAGTCCGCATGGAAGGGGGACTTCGTGCTGAACTCCCCTTCCTCCTTTGTGAATTTTAGAACGCACAGTGTGGTTGCCCTACTCCTGAGACAAGGGAGGAAGGTGGGGGAAGGAGGAGAGGAGGTAGAGGTCACGTCCTGAAGAGCCGTGAGGGGTCTGGTACTTGAATTTTGGATACTTGTGAGCGAGGGGTGTTCAGCAGTTCGGGATAGAGAGGGGGAAGTGTAGTTAAGGGCGCTTGCCGGGGGGCACCTGGGTGGCTCAGTCAGTTAAGCGTCTGCCTTCCGCTTGGGTCACGATCCGGGGGGTCCTGGGATCGAGCCCCGCATTGGGCTCTCTGCTCAGCAGAGAGTCTGCTTCCCCCTCTCCTGTTCTGTCAGTCAACAAATAAACAAAATCTTTAAAAAAGAAAAAAAAAGAGCTCGCCTCGATGAGGTCAGTGTCCATCAATGGATGGATAAGCACAAGGCGGTCTGTCCATGCGATGAACTTGATTGTGCATGAACAGGAGTGAGGCCCGGGGAAGGCGCCACAAGGCGGGAGAACCTTGGAAATGTCATGCCCTGAGAAACAAGCCAGACACAGGAGCCCATGTGGCGTGTGATTCTACTTGGGCCATGTTCAGAAGAGACAGATCCACAGGGACAGAAAGTTAGGTTAGGGGCTGTCAGGGGCTGGGGGTTGGGGAGGTTAGTAAGGGGGGAGGCAGCTGGGGGGGTGCAGGGGGGAGTTTTGGGGGTGATGAAAACATTCTAAAATTGATTGTGGTGAGGGTTACCCCACGACTCTCTGTACGTGGCGTGTGAATGGAATTGTCTGGTACGTGAATCATATCACCGTAACGCTGCTTGCAAAACTACGGGTAGAGATCCCTTCCCAACTTAGGAGAAATGGAGGAGGGAGAAAAGGACCAGGGCTTTGAAGCCTCTGGCCTGCACTGAGTGCGTGTGTGCTCTCTCTCTGCCCCCAGAACTGAAGTACCCGGGGAAGGGCTCAGCTCTTCCAGTCCTGGAAGGGGAGACTCTGCTCCTGGTCTGTGCTGCTGACAGCAACCCTCCCGCCACCCTGAGCTGGGTCCAGGGGAGCCGGACTCTGGGCCCCTCCTGGCGCTGGGAGCAGGGGCTCCTGGAGCTGCCCCGAGTGGAGCTGGGCGACGAAAGCAAATTCACCTGCCAAGCCCAGAACCCGCTGGGCTCCCGGCAGGTCTCCCTGCGTCTCTCTGTGGTCTGTGAGTGTGGGGACCCCTGGGGGCAGGCTGCCCGGGGCCTGGGGAGCAGAGGCACCGCTGACCCTTCCTCTTCCTCCCGCAGACCCCCCGCGGCTGCTCAGCCCCTCCTGCTCCTGGGAGGGCGAGGGGCTGCGCTGTAGCTGCTCCTCCCGAGCCCAGCCGGCCCCCACCCTGCGCTGGCGGCTGGGGGAGGGGCTGCTGGAGGGGAACCACAGCAACGCCTCCTGGACCGTCACCTCCAGCCTTGCGGGGCCCTGGGCCAACAGCTCCCTGAGCCTCAGTGGGCCGCTGGGCTCCGGCCTCAGACTCAGCTGCGAGGCCTGGAATGACCACGGGAAACAGAGCGCCGCTGTCCTGCTGCTCCCAGGTCCGGGAGCTGTTGGGGGCAGAGGTGTAGGAGGAGGGAGTCTGGATCCTAGAAAAGACAGTCTGGGGGTGGGGTTGGGAGCCAAAGGGGAGGGGGTGAGAGAGAGGAAGGGTGGGGGGCAGAGTCCTGGTGTTCCGCTAGTTGGGGGAGAAAGAAGGTGAGAGCCCGAGTTCCTGCGAGGAGGGGGCACCGGAATCCTGGGGCTTGGAGGGGACTCACCAGCAGCCCCACTCACACCTTCAGGGAAGCCGGAGCTTGAGGGAGGATTCGTTCTGGGGGCCGTCGCGGGTGCCGGTGTTGCTGGCCTGCTCAGTCTCTGTCCCTGCCTCATCTTCTTCATGTGAGTGTCGCCTCTGGACGAAAGGGTGAGGGTGTGGGGCGGAAGGGGTGTGAGCCCTGGGGTCCCAGGCAGCCCCAGCTGGAGAAGCCCGGATGGTGCCGAGGCTGTGAGAACTGGGGATCCCGGCCATGCCCCTTCTCACGGGTGGACGGGCTCTGTACGTCCCCTCCTGTCAGCCTCTGCAGTGGGCATGGCCGTGAGTCAGCGGGGCTGCTGACAGGTCCTGGCTCCCCCTCAGGGCGAAGATCTGCAGGAAGCAGGCTCCCTGGTCTGTGGCTGGTGGGACGGATGCCACCCGCACGTTGGGTTCTCTCTCCTGGGTGAGTGATGAACCCCCCGTCCGTCAGGATGCTACCCCGGGATGGTCACGGCCACGGCCCTCTAGACGACTCAGATGGTCATCATGCCCCAAACAGGCTGTTGTTCCCCGGTCCCCGTGGACTCAATCTCCCAGGCCAGCGACCTGGGAGTCAGTCTCCCCTCTTGCTCTCTGACTCACCCTGCAGAGCCAAAGACCACCAGCATCTGTCTGTCTTCCTGTGTTCACTTGGACCCTCCCTATCCCCACCTCCTCGTCTCTCCCTGGACCTCAGGCCTGTCTTCCCTTCCTTCCTCTCTCTCCTCCCTGACACAGGATGCCAGGGGGTCTCCCCAAAATAACTACAAAATTCAGGGGTCCCCAAACCACTCTCAGCTTCAACAGCTCACCAGAAGGACTCCCAGAACTCACGGGGACCTGTTATACTCGTGGCTAGTTTATTTCAGGGAAGAGAGACAGATTACAGCAGCCGAGGGGAGGGCCCCTGGACTCTGCCTCGGGGAGTTCCATAAAAGAACCTTCCAGGTGTCTCATAGACAGTGCTGATTTTTGCCAGCACTGGTGTGTGATAAGAGGTGGGGGGTGGAGGGTGGGCAAGGGGGGGTGGTACTGCCACCAGGGAAGCTCACCCTCGCCTTGTGTCCTGGGTTTCTATTGGGGGTCGGTCACGTGAGTATGGAGCACCTGTATGACTGACCTTGGTTACATGGTCTCCAGCCCCTCTAGAGGTCAAGCTGATACTGTGTGGCCCGAGGCCCCATGTGAACGGAGATGTTCCCATCAGGCAGGACCTTCCACTGGCTTAGTGCTTCCCTCCCAGGGGCTGGGGCAAAGGGTCAACCCTTTCTTCGGGCACATTGGGCCTTTTCCACACAACGTCCTTTGCTTTTAGGGTTCATGGTATAATTTTGTAATTGTGTTTGCCCGAACTTCTGGAATACTGGGTTGTCCCTGAGGGCAGTTCAGCTCTGAGCAAATCCCTGTCTTCTCACACCACCCACCCTAATCCTGAGCATCCTATCACAATTTACTATTAGATAGTAGTATAATTGACTACTACTAAAATATCGCTATCCCCACTGTGAGCTAGCTGGTGTAATGGACGATGTCTGCTCTGTTCCCCTCACCAAAGAGCCAGGGCCTGGCATGGGCAGACACTGGGGCCAGAGAGACCTGGGTGTTAGTCTTGGCCCTACCAACAACTCAGCGTGTGATTTGGGGGATATTTACTTAGCTTCACTTTCTCCACCTGATAAATGGCGATAACCGTGTCTCCTTAATGGCTTAAGGAACTAAGCCATTAAGGAATGAGGGATCTGGGAGCTTGGTAACTGATTACCAAGGGCCAGGCATTATTATTCTCAAATATTTATTGAATGAATGAATGAATGAATGTGGGCGCAGCCAATGTTTGTGGAACGAATGGATGAAAGGCTAAGTGCTCAGTTTCCAGGTTTGCTTGTGGGATCCTCCTTGCCGTCTGCCAGCTCCCGTTATCCTAACTGGACCCCCTTCTTTCCTCTCCATTCAGGGTTACCAGCCAGAGTATCCGGGAAGCATCCCCCTAGCCTGCCCGCCCCCAGCCGTGGCCCCGCCCCCCTCGGAGGAGGAGTCCGAGCTCCACTACGCCTCCCTCACCTTCCACGGGCTGAGGCCCTGGAAACCTCAGGACCGGGCGGGCTCTAGCACCACCGAGTATTCGGAGATCAAGATCTGCAAGTGACACATCCATCGGGGGACGATTCCTGAGAGAAGAGTCTTCCAAGCAAGCGGGTTGCCAACTAGTGAGTGGGAAGCCCCCCGCTGTGGTGATGGGCAGAACGGGCTCAAAATTCAGCCCGGGCGCCAATGACCAGCCCGAGCTCGAGCAAGTCACTTTACTTCCCAGTCGCCCCCTCTGTAAAGTGGATGCAAGAAACCGAGCTCACAGAGTTGCTGTGGGGGCGGTCGAGGTGGCAATGAATATGACGGGTCCAACAAGGGGGCAGGGGCGGAGAGCACCTTGGCGGAGCTCTCGCCCCCTTCCCAGGGCAGCCCGCCTGGGGTGAGGGTCCGTTCTGAACGGGGACCACTCCGCAGGGCTGTTCTAGCTCCAGAGCCCCCCCTCCCCGGGACGCTTCCTCAGGAACACTCTGGGCTTGCCTCCCGGGAACCCAACTTGTGTATTTTCGCCACACAGAAAATAATTCGCGGATTTTCTGAAATAAACGACAGGTTATCTAAATTATATACCTCTTCCTTTATATGTCCCGGATGTTTTGGTTCTCACCAGCGTCTTCTTTTTGTAGAATTGGCTTGTCAAATTCCTTGCGGTTTCGGTCTATGTTCCATTAACGTTGCAATATTGTGTTGATCTTAAAATAAAAACTGCCACCTCCTTTACCAAAAAATGGATTTACTGGGGGAATAAAAGAGTGCTGTGAACCAAAATCCCCCCAAAAACCAAAAAACACTCTCCCGAAACTGTAGCCAAGTCTGAAGACCAAAGGAGGAGAGCCCATTTATGGAGAAAAGGAGCAGGGAGGGCTGTTATAAACTAAAAGTCCATTGGAGTAAACTGGGAGTTGGAAGTATACTGACTTCTCATTGGCTGAGCTGTTGGGGGGCGGGGTGGGAATAAGGAAAGCCAGTCTTCCCGCCCTCTGGGAGAGTGGTACTCATCCTCGTGCAAGGTCAAGTGCATGCAAGGTTAGGTCTGTCTCTTCTTGTGCAAGGTCAAGTGCATGCAAGGTTAGGTCTGTCTCTTCTTGTAGGGTCTGCAGTTGACTCTGCGTGTAGGGCATCAGAGCTCTCCCTTCTGAAATCACCCACGAATGTCCATTTACTTTTTTTTATCCTGTTGTGTCCATTAATGAGAAAGCATGCTCAACCTTAGCATCGTGATCCAATACAGTGTCAAGGGGCACCTGGCTAGGTCAGTCAGTGCAGGGCGTGACTTTTGAACTCAGGTTCGTGGGTTCGAGCCCCACACGGGGTGCAGAGATTACTGAAAAATAAAGTTCTTTAAACAAAATTTCGATCTGTCAAATTCCATCGATCATTGCTTTGCCCTTCTTCAGGATTATGCGGCATCTCCGGCTCAACGAGTTTTTAAAATAGTGCCCACCCACAAAATAGGAGCATTGTTCTCATTTCTTATTCCCATTTTCAACACCCTACAGGATGATTCCATTTGTTCCGTGGTGGTATTTAGTTCACGTAAAAGAATAAAATTCTTTAGGGATTAAAAGAATCCCTAAATCCACTGGGTGGATCAGTGGATTAAGAGTCTGCCTTCCGCTCAGGTCATGATCTCAGGGTCCCGGGATCCAGCCCCGCATCGGGCTCTCTGCTCAGCGGCGAGCCTGCTTCCTCCTCTCTCCCTCTCTGCCTGCCTCTCTGCCTACTTGTGATCTCTGTCGGTCAAATAAATAAATAAATTCTTAAAAAAAAAACCCCATAAATAAATAAATAGGTAAATAAATAAATTCTTAAAAAAACAAAAACAGGGGCGCCTGGGTGGCTCAGTGGGTTAAAGCCTCTGCCTTCAGCTCAGGTCATGATCCCAGGGTTTTGGGATCGAGCCCCGCATTGGGCTCTCTGCTCTGCAGGGAGCCTGCTTCCTCCTCCCTCCTCTCTCTCTGTCTGCCTCTCTGCCTAGTTGTGATTTCTCTCTGTCAAACAAATAAAATATTTAAAAAAACAAAAACAAAAACAAAAAACACCTGCCTGGGTGGCTCAGTCGATTAAGAGTCTGCCTTCTGCTCAGGTCATGATCCCAGGGTCCTGGGTTGGAGCCCCTCTTCCCCGCTCTCTGCTCAGCAGGGAGTCGCCTTCTCCCTCTCCCTCTGTGCTCACTTGACCTCTCTCGCTCTCTCTCAAATAAATAAAATCTTAAAAAAAAAAAAAAGAATAGCCTTGACATGTAAAGAGATAAATTTTTCATCAATTTTTTAAACACATTCAAGAAGTTATTTTCTTTTTTTATGAGATTTATTTACTTATTTGAGAGAGAGAGAGGGAGAGAAAGAATCTCAAGCAGACTCCGCACTGAGTACAGAGCCCATGGTGGGACTAATCTCACCACTGTGAGATCACGACCTGAACTGAACCCAAGAGTTGGACTCTTAGCTGACTGCCCCACTTGGGCGTCCCAAGAAGTTACTGTAAATACAGAGCACTTTACACTGTTTTCTGTTCTTTCAATTTGCGTAATTCTGTTGCTAAACAGATATTGGAAATCATAAGGAAAAATAAAAATTAAATAGGCTTCCCAACACGGATTATTTTATTTGTTTTTTAAAGGCTTTATTTTTTTAATTTTTTAATTAAAAAAAGATTTTATTTATTTATTTGACACAGAGAGACACAGAGAGAGAGGGAACACAAGCAGAGGAGCAGCAGAGGGAGAGGGAGAAGCAGGCCACCCGCCAAGCAGAGAACCCGATGTGGGGCTCGATCTGAGGACCCTGGGATCATGACCTGAGCTGAAGGCAGGCCCTTAATGACTGAGCCACCCAGGCACCCCTATTTTTATTTTTTATTATGTTCAATTAATTAACATACAGTACATTAGCTTTTTATTTTTATTTTTTTATTATTTTTAAAAATATTTTTATTTATTTGACAGAGAGAGAGATCACAAGTAGGCAGAGAGGCAGGCAGGGGGTGGGGAGCAGGCTCCCCGCTGAGCAGAGAGCCCAATGTGGGCCTTGATCCCAGGACCCTGAGACCATGACCTGAGCAGAAGGCAGAGGCTTTAACCCACTGAGCCACCCAGGTGCCCCTATTTTTATTTTTAAAAAAAGATTTTAAGTAATCTCTACACACAGCATGGGGCTTGAACTCACAACTCTGAGATCAAAAGTCACAGCATGGGGCTTGAACTCACAACTCTGAGATCAAAAGTCACATGCTTGGGGCGCCTGGATGGCTCAGTCGTTAAGCGTCTGCCTTCGGCTCAGGTTGTGGTCCTGGGGTCCTGGGATCGAGCCCTGCATCAGGCTCTCTGCTTAGCGGGAAGCCTGCTTCTCCCTCTCCCACACTTCCTGCTTGTGTTCCCTCTCTCACTGTCCCTCTGTCAAATAAATAAATAAAATCTTAAAAAAAAAAAAAAAAGTCACATGCTCTACCAAACTGAGCCAGCCGGCGTCCACATGGCTTACTTTAAAAATCAAGAATTTGGGCAGCTTTTTTTCAGAATGAAAATATAATTTCAGCACTTCCAACAAACTGAGGATTTCCCCAACGTTCTTTGTTCGAGAGCGCCACTGGGGAGATTTTGAGAGAGAATTGAAAAATACTGCACAGCAACAAATGGCAACAATCCTTTGATCCCACAGTTGCAACAGCACAAAGGGTAAGTCAGAAACCAATTTCCTGACACTTTAGTGTCGGTAGAAGAGCCAACAGGCTGTTTGAGCCGCGTTGAAAGGCAGGACAGCCAACGCCTCCCACAGAATCATTCCAACTGCACATCGGCTCTGAGAAAATACTGTCTACATCTTCCATCAACAGCCATCAACATTTGTATTTGTAGTGTCTCCCATCAAAAGCAATAAAATTCTGTCAACTTCCAACACAGCGTGAAAAATAAGACAACAGTCCCAACATGGGGTTGCTTATGCTAAACCCAACGTCCCCTAACCCGGGCGTGCAGTTTCAGCTCGCCCAGACGCGGAATCTGAACCGAGCTGCGCCGGAATCGCCCTGATGGGCGCTAGTCAGGTACTGTGCCCGACAGACCCCTGAGGGAAGGCGACCTTGCAACAGGCAACCTGTTTTTGGCCTCCTATAACTTCCCTGTTCCTGCCCTCTTCCGCCCATAGACGTCTTTCTCTTCGCCCGGCTCCCTGGAGGGCCTTTCGTTGGCTCCATTGGTTGTTGCCGGATTCGTGAATCACTGACAAGAGCCAATAAGATCTTTCCAAATTTGCTCGGTGGAGTTTTGTTGTTTAATCTCAGTAAGGGAGGCCCCCTGAACATTTGCTATTGTTTCTGGGGTCTCATCTGGGGAGGATTCTACTTGTACTAGTCTTAGAAACAAGCTTGGATCACAAGAAAAATACTTCGTAAGTAAAGGGAAATGGGTTAGTCCTTTCCAGCTGCCTCCTGGAACCCTCTTGGAGATGCACTACACACCTGCATTTACTGAAGGTATCCTGCAGTAAAAATTTTTTTTAATTAATTAATTTAAAAAAAGATTTTATTTATTTATTTGACAGAGATCACAAGTAGGCAGAGAGGCAGGAAGAGGGAGGGGGGAAGCAGGCTCCCTGGTGAGCAGAGAGCCCGGGACAGGGCTCAATCCCAGGACCCTGGGATCACGACCTGAGCTGAAGACAGAGGCTCTAACCCACTGGGCCACCCAGGCGCACCTTTAATTTATTTTTTAAAAGATCTTATTTATTTATTTATTTATTTGAGAGAGAGAGAGAGAGAAGGAGCAGAGGGAGAGGGCGAAACAGAGGCCCTGCTCAGCAGGGACCCCAATGTGGGGCTGGATCCCTAGACTCTGGGACCATGACCTGAGCTGAAGGCAGATGCCCAACTGACTGAGCCACTCAGGTGCCCTGTAGTAAAAATTACTAAGCAACAACAACAACAAAAACAAAGCAAAACAAAAAACCCACCACCAGCCCCTGCACCACAAACATCTGATCAACTCTGGGCCAGAGTTTCACTTGGAGGTAGAGGCGAGGTGTAGAGGACAAGGAATGGGCACCAAAATCTCTCCATAGGCCCTCCCTTCCTCCAGCCATGACCACTGCCCAGGCCTCATGCTCCCCGGGGGCGGCTGTGCCCGCCTCCTTCACCGTCGCTCTATCTAGGCTCTCTGCCAAGGTGCCTCCCCTCCCCTTGGTCTCCATCACAGCACCGTGCCTTTTCTCCAGGATGCGGAGCACAGCCCCAAGTTGTCATCTCACTTGATGGCTTCTCTTTCCACTTGATTGGAGGGTCCAAAAGCTCAAGGACCTCAGTTGTGTCTTGTTCATCGGGATCCTCCGAGCAGCATGATAAGTGTCAAGATATGGCTGCTGAGTATGTTTCATAAAAGGATAAACGTATGGAGAAGGAAGGTACATGGATGGGAGAATGAGCAGATGGGTGAAAAGGGAGAAAGGTGGGTGGGAGAGTGGATGATGGAAGAGTATAGGAAGGATGGATGGATAGATGGAAGAATGACTGGGTGGATAAATGGATGGATGGATGCATATGTGGATGGCTGATGGCTGGATGACTAAAAGGATGGGTGGATGGGTGGATAAATGGATAGATGGATGAATGGAAGGATGGATTGAAGGATGGATGGATGGATGGATGGATGGAAAGATGGGTGGGTGGGTGGATGGATGGAAAGATGGGTGGGAGGATGGATGGATGATGGATGGATGGATCGATGGGTAGATGACTGGATAAATGGATGGGTGGATGGGTAGTTGGTTGTATAAATGTAAGAATGGATGGTTGGGGGGCGCCTGGGTGGCTCAGTGGGTTAAGCCTCTGCCTTCAGCTCAGGTCATGATCCTGGAGTCCTAGGATTGAGTCTTGCACCGGGCTCTCTGCTTGCGGGGAGCCTGCTTTCCCTCCACCCTGCCTACCTCTCTGCCTACTTGTGATCTCTGTCAAATAAATAAATAAAATCTTTAAAAAAAAAGATTGGATGGCTGGAAAAATGGACGGATGGAAGGATGGGTGGGTGGATGGATGGATGATGGATTGATGGATAGATGGATGGATGAAAAAATGGATGGGAGATGGGTGTATGGATGCATGGATGGAAAGATGGGTGGGCAGATGGATGAATCGATAGATGGATAGATGGATGATGGATTGATGCATGGGTAGACGGCTGGAGAAATGGATGCGTGGATGGGTAGTTGGTTGGATGACTGTAAGAATGGATGGCTGGGAAAATGGGTGGGTGGCTGGAAGGATGGGTATCTACATGAAACTTCGGATAGAGGGATGAAAGTTTGAAGGGATAGATAGATGGAGAAAAAGAGAAGGTAAACTTTTCCAAAGAGAACTCCTTTTTCAGACACTCAACTCTCCATCTCTGGTGAAACAATTTATTACCAAAGCATAGAGGTGCCAAGAGTAGCAGGAAGGGTCTCCATTGAGGGGGCTGGCTCACCCCCTATCATGAGTTTAGGGGTCTTCTCTGTCTACAACCCAAGTGGCTGGTGGGAGATGATGGCTGAAAGAATGGGACAGTCAAGCGCAGGAATTCACATTATCTGCAGCCTAACTGCTGGGTTCCCTGATGCTAAGCAAGACTGAATCACAGTGTTGCTTAAAGTAGCAGTAGGCGTGCACATTCAAGGGATCCTTCTAGGAGCGTATCTGTGATACTACAGCAGGCCTTGAGTCACATTTCTTGTTTTTTTTTTTTTTTTTTTTTCTATTTCAAACCTCGAGTCAAAAGTTCTGGAAGACAACAAAAATAGCTGTTAGTGTCCTATTCATTCAAGGAGCACCCATGAAGCCCCTCATGTGTGACAGGCGCTTTATAGAGACTGGCGATACTCCCATGAACAAGAACCTTTGCTGGGGTGATGATCTGGAAGAGGGGGTAGAGACGCTACAAACTGAACACACGCTTCCTTCCAGAAGGGGACGGGGCTGTGTGGAAAACAGGTGATGTGATGAGAGGGGGTGGGGAGGTACTTCCCTGGGGTAGTCAGGAAAGGCTCAGGTCTGAGAGTCAATGATGAGAAGGAGCCAGTCATTCAAAGATGAAGGGAAAAATGGGTATGGTAAGTGCAAAGGTCCTGAGGTGGGATCAAGCTTGGCCTGCTTTAGAATCTGAGGGGAGGACAGTGTGGCTGGCCTGCGAGTAGGCTGGGGGGGGTGGCGAGGGGAGTGAGGGAGGTCAGTCTTGCAGGCCAAGGCAAGGAGCTGCCATAAAGCTGAGATGGGATGATCCTTCAGTCACTCCAAAGTCACCAGGCTCTTTGAATGGCACCTCCTCACTCAGTTCCTAACTGTGGCACAAACCTGCTCCTCAGGGGACTTACTCAGTTTCAGACCCCAAACTGCAATGATCCTGAAAGGGGCTGTTAGTGTTTTTTTTTTTTTTTTTTTAAAGATTCTATTTGTCAGAGAGAGAGAGAGAGAGCACGCATGCCAGCGAGCTCGCACCCAAGTAGGGGGAGGGGCAAAGGGAGAAGCAGGCTCCTCGCTGAGCAGGGAGCTGGATCCAGGGCTCCATCCCAGAACCCGGGGATCACAACCTGAGCCCAAGGCAGGCACTTAACCGACTGAGCCACCCAGGCACCCCTACATAAAATCTTTAAAATTAAAATAAAATGTCCACTGCACTGGGTGGACAGGAAGGCACCGCAGGACCGGCCAGCGCCGATCCGAGGACGGGTATATATGGGTGGCGTCTCTGCGGGTCTTGTCAGCGAGCGGCAGGCGAGATTGCAGACACGAGCCAGACAGAGGAGACTATGACAAGTGACTGTGCCCCTGGGAGATCCCGGGAGGACGGGGGAGGCAGAGACTTGGAGGAGATGGACTAGGGAGGCTGGCCACCGCCTGGAGGGACAGGGTGAGTGGGGGAGAGGTATGGGGCAGGGTGTGGGGCAGGGGGGCCCCCGCCCCGACAGCTGTCTGCTGAGCTGGATAGACCGGCAGCAGGCGAGGCGTGTGGGTGGACAGGGTCACACCTTCACTTTTGGACAGTCTCTGTGGTGGCCGCCGGCTACGTGTCTTGTGGCATTGAGTGGTGTCCCGGCCACCACCTACTCGATGCCAGCAGCACCCTTTCCCCACTCGTGACAACCCAAAGGGTCTCCAGACACCCCCCCGGGGGCAACGTGGCCTCCCTCTGAGAACCCCTGACTGAGACAGACACTGAGCTCTGATTCCGGCCAGCCACCAAGACAGAAGTCACAACGCCGTGGACAGCGGAGGGCACCGGGGAAACTTCGCTTCAGAGCACGTCCACGCAGCCTTGCCGGAACTAACTCGCGAGTGAACTCGGCTATGTCGTTTTGACCTCCTCCCGATTTCCATACACCCTCCCAGGGGCTAACAGGAGGGCAGACGGGTACACGGCTCCGACAGAGAGCAATCCGGTGCTCGCTTTCCAAGTAAGAACCCCCTCCACGGACACACGAGTGAGGCCCGTGCACTCAGGTGTTCAAGCTTGTAGAACGAACACCCAGGAAACCACGCCAATGCCCAGCCGCTGGTCATGAGGAGTCGCCTTCCAGCCCACAAGGGAGTACAGTGCAACAAGGTCGGGGACCCTCTGTGTGGACAGGGAAGAGCCAGGTGGGGGGGAGCACAGAGCCAGCGAAGTTTGCCAGGTGTGGTGGGGCGGGGGACGGGTGTTGGGAGCCAGTCCAAGGGAAAGTAGAGGCTACAGGGGGCTGGCTGGATGGACAGAGAGACAGAGGGATGAAGAAAGACGGAAATAGCGATGGCATCTTGATTCTATCTTCCAGGCCCTGAATCTGGTCATGCCTAGAGGTTCCCCCTTGGAAGTTTCTTGCTACAGGAGCCAATAAATCCCCCTTTTCCTTAAAGCCAATTTGAGTCAGCCTCGAGCTACTTGCCATTCCCGAGGACTGGAAGGTTTGAGAACCCCACAGAAAAATCCAGTATCTACCTGGGAAGTTGGCCCTGGAGTAATGGCTTCTGGGAAGTAGGGTTGGGGGCATGAGGGGGGGCGGGGTTCAGACTCACAAACTCCTCCCACCAGAACCCACCTATGGTACCATCTGGAGGTCCACCGGGTCATAGGCTGACGCCCGCAGATCCCGCAGCAGGTCTTCTAGACTGTTCCTCAGCATGTTGTAGGGCGGCTTCTCGTCATACTCAAGGGTCATCACCACCTTCATGTACTCCTGCAGGGTCTCTGCAGTCAAGACACCCCCCACCATGAGAGAGGCCTGAGAGGGGGCCTCCCCCCAATCCAGAGCCTTGGGGGCTGTGCCCAGTCTCCGCCGTGGGGCCCATTTCCTCAGTGCTTCCTCTGGGCCTGGAATTGTCTCAGGCACTTAGATTAAATTTTTTGTTTTTTTCTTTTTTTGGTAAAACATCCAACATACGTAAAAATAGAGCAGTGTCATGAGCCCCAGTCTACCCATCGCCCAGTTTCAACAACTACCAGCTCACAGCCAATCTTGGTCATCAAAACCCCTGCTACTTCCTGCTCTGGTCTTGGGGTAAAGCAAATCCCAGCTGATTATATCATTTTCCTACAATCATTTAGGGTGTCATCTCTAAAACAGAGGTTAGCAAGCTTGCACTGGAAATTGCCAGAGGATGACAGTTTTGGCTTTGTGTGTGTGTGTGTGTGTGTTTGGGGGGGGGGTCTGTGCAACCCCAAAACAGCCACAGACAACTCGTAAGCCGGTGGGCATGGCTGTGAGTGAGGCAAGACAGGTCTGTTTGTGGACACGGAAGGCTGATTTTAGACGAGTTTCATGTACCATGAAATGTTCTTCTGATTTTTTTCCCCTCAGCTATTTATTTATTTTTTTTAAGATTTTATTTATTATTTGAGAGAGAGCGAGAGCACGCATGAGCAGGAGCAGGGGTGTAGAGGTGAGTGGGGGGAGGGGCAGAGGGAGAGGGAGAAGCTGACTCCCTGCTGAGTGCGGAGGCCCCCCCACCCCACGCCAGGGCTCGATCCCAGGACCCCAGGATCATGACCTGAGCTGAAGGTAGATGCTTAACCAACTGAGCTCCCAGGTGCCCCTTCCCTCAGCTATTTCAAAATGTAAAACAAATTGGGACACCTGGGTGGCTTAGTTGGTTAAGCGTCCGACTCTTAATTTCTGTTTGGGTCATGATTGCAGGGTCCTGGGATCGAGTCCCTCCTTGGGCTCCTTGCTCAGCGGGGAGCCTGCTTCTCCCTCTGCCTGCTGCTCTCCCTGCTTGCGCATTCTCTCTCCCTCACTCCCTAATAAATAAGTTAAATCTTTAAAAAATGTTTTTTTTTTTTAAACGAGAGTTCTGTAAGACAAAACCAGGTGTACGTGTGTTTATCTGTGTTTGCTTCGTATGTAGAGGAGCCCTGGCAACAGCTTGGAGGGGTGCAGCCCTCCCACCTCTGTGTCATGTCCCTTTGTCAACATCTCCTGCTGCCCCCAGCACGAGGCAGAGCTACTTGGCCACCTGTTGAGTCTGGGTTGGCCTTGTGACTTGCTTGAATGTGGCAGACTGATGTTCTGGGACTCCCATGGTCTACAGCTTCCCCTCTTGTCCTCTTGGAAAGCTGACAGGGCGTCAAGAAGCCCAGAGCTGAGGCCTCCCAGACCTGCCAGCGACACACCACGTCCAATTGCCAGACAGGAGAGAGGAGCGCTGAACAAGCCAGCCCCGGTCGAGCCGCCGGATGGTGGCATCGGCATGCGTTCCCCTGCCCCTTGGGGCCAGGAGAAGAATCACCTGGAAGAACCCAGTCCATACCGCTATCTCAGAGAAATTTTCTCAGGAAATATAACATTGTGTGTGCGGTTGCATATGTGCCTTGTGTGCACAGAAGCACATTCAGAGATGCCTCTATATTCTGCCAGGAAGATTCTGGTTTTATAAGAATGGGCATAGATGCATATGTGATTTGGAGAGGTAACACTGGGTTGGACACAAGTCACCTGTCCCCACCACAGCCCCCACCTCAGGACATACCTGAGGGACTGATCCAGCGACTGCACTGTCCCACGAGGGTCTCCGGGTTGTCAAGAAACCTGACAGGACAGAGGTGTAATGCAAGAGGTCTTTTAGGGAAGGGAGAGCAAACTTTCAAGGCAGAATGTCTAGCAGGGGTATGTAGACCCCTGTGATCTGTGAGAGTTATGCCGGGTAGCGGGGCCCGCCAACACCCCATCAGTGAGTGCTTTTAGGGGAAACACAGCCTCAGGCTCCTGGGAGGTTCTGGTTACAATGTTTTCATCGTGACCTCCCCCACTCTCTACTTAACTTTGTCTTATGTGTTTAAAGATACGTTGTTTACTATATTGCTGATCTATCCACACTGAACTCACAGTCAGTAGCACCAAAACCTAACACATGTCTTTTCCCTGTAAGGCTCATCCCAGTGTTCTTACACCTTAGGGAACCTCGACGGCTCTTCAGCATCTAGCGTGGGACCATTTTAAAGGGCGAGATCACCAAGAAAAAGCACAAAAATCTGGAAAATGTGGCATTAAATGGACCACAGAAAGGAGCCTTGTTTATAGTGTGAGATTCAAGGCAAGAAGGCAGAACATCGCCTTTTTTGACCTCACCTAGGACTGTGCGCATCAGACAACTCAAAATTTTTCTCTCCTCTGCGTGTGTCTGAGAATGATCTGGAAAGTACTGTGAGTACGGATTCTGTGGTCACAAATACCTTTTGGTGAACAGGCAAATTCACAAATACGGAACCTCTGAATCATGAGGACTATCTTCCTCTTTATAAATGCATACATGTATTTGTGTACACACACACACACACACACACACACACACACACACACTCTCTCTCTCTCTCTCTCTCTCTCTCTCTCGGACCACTTGAGAAAGCCAGAAATTCACCCACTTCCTTTGTTCCATCCTCACAGTCCCAGCCCACTGTATCCTCTCAGGCCTGGACCACAGGCCTGGCTCCCCACTATTTGCACAGTGCTGGCTGCTGCCCTTGTCTCCCCCAACCCCAGCCCAGAAGTCTCCAAGCTCCACCCTCTTGCTCCCCAACCCTCTCTGACTCCTCCCCTCTCTCTCCAGTTCAGGCCTCAGCCTCCTCCCCAGCTTTCTGGCCCAGTTTCTATGTTTCTATGCCTATAACTGACTTTGCCCCCTCCTGCTCACAGCCCTCAGGGGACTCCCCAGTGCCCTGGGGGAAAAGCCCTAGCATGCAGGGCTGCCAGCCCCTCCGGCCTTGTCTCTCTGACTTCCTCTTCTGATCTCATGCTCAGGCCACACCAAGCCCCTTCTGGTTCCCTAAGCACCCACCCACGGCTCTTGGCCTTGGTAGATCCTTCCCGAGTGCCTGGGCACTGTGCGCATAGTCCATGGATGCCCTGCGGCAACTGTCAAAGACACAAGAAGGACCAGGCAGGTCTGACCCTCATCTCTCCCGGCAGCCTCAGGATATGTGTGGCGAACTGCTGAGGGATGGCACCAAAGAGCTGTGCCCCTCGCTTGCCATAGATTGCACAGCAACCCTACCACTGGCTGTCGGTTTCTGTGGGACCTCCCTGCCCAGCCTATAGCCTTAAGAGCAGGGACCAACTCCCACCGGCACCTGGGCTTTCCCAGAGGGGATTTACACACCAGAAAGCCTTGGAGAATCAAAATGTCTCTCCTAATTCTTTTATTCATTCATTCCATCATGAACTAGACTGTATCCAAATATGAATTAATGTTGAATACATGGAAAAAGGCCATGCACGTCAGGAAGACACCCTAGAGGACAAGTTAGAGTTCCAGAAAATGTGCATGTGGCAACATCGCCCCCTCGTGGACCTTTGTGTTACTGCTTCAGGTCTTGGGACCCAGGCTTGGTGCGGAGTCTATGATGGGCCCATCACCACCATCCCCATCCCCTTGTGGAGTGCCTTGATGGCCGAAACACAACCCTCTGTGGTTGTGGTTGGGATCTGGGGCTCAGGGAATGAATTGTTACTCACACTCCAGCCATCTATGTTAAAGTTATTACTAGGACCTATCTTATTTACCCTGCACTAACTTGGTGAGTGTGGAGCCTCTTAGAGAAGCACTCACTGATGATCTCTGGTGAAGCAGAAGGTGGCAGAGTTGTGCAAAGTGGTATAGGGCTGTTCTTAAGAGTCAGAGGAAGTAGTGGAAGGGGGATTCAACCCAGTGGAGCCTCAATGGGTGATTTCAACCCATGATAAGTGGTGCCCTCTGCTGATTCACATCTGGGTCTCCAGCATTTCCCAGCACAGGGACTAGCACATAAATGCCCTCTGGAAACAGGTTCTGGATGAATGAGTAGTTCATTCATGTGCTGTCTTACCTGTGTAGAAATCTTGCCTCTCTTGCCCGTCTGGGAAAGCCCTCTGCTTTGACACCGGGTCAGGCATCTCTTGGGTCAAGGCACCCAGTGGCCTGAAGCCAGCTAATCTGCCTCCCCTCTGCTCCTGTGATGCTCCTGGGGCTGCCTCTACCCTCATGGGCAGCACCTGCTTCCTGCCCAGGCGTCTCCTCCCAGCCTGGGAACTCCCCAAGGCCAGGGCCACGTCTGCCTGACCTGTGTGTCCACACTGAAGCCTGGGCCTGTGAAGGAAGGCTCACGCATGCTTTCCTTGTTCATTCATTCTGCAACTATTTCATGAGCACCTGCTGCATGCCAAGTGCTGTGGCGTGAGCAACATAGTTGAGGGGGAGAGCAGATGTGGTCCCTACCCACACAGAAATTTGGCTGAAGGTGGCACCGTGGAGGGGTCTCTACCTGCTGTCCACTGTCACTTCTCCCCTTTAAGGGCAGAACCTCCAGGGTCAGCAGCCGCAGGCTGGAAGTATGGCTTTGGGGTGGCCATGTGGCCAACAGACACATGTCATTGCCAGTCCTGTCTCTCAAAAGCAATGAGAGACGGTGCCCGCAGAGCTGGCCCCACAGGATGACAGATGCATGTTGAAGAGGCCAAGGATCTCCTCCCCAGAGAGGAGGGTAAGCATCTACCTCGTCTGCGCCACCGTGTTTTGGGATCTCCTCATAAGAGCAGCTCAGCTTTGTCCTTAATGTAACAGAAGCGTGTGAAGGAGCAGTTCACAGGCTCCGGGCACACTGAGACCTTTAGCAGTTGGGCCCGACGCTCCTACTGCCGCTGTTACCAATTCTGTGACTCGTTTTCACCTGGCTTGGTTTAAAAAACGGAGAGCTACTGGAAAACTAGAAAGGAAGTGCAAAAATAAATTCTGACAAAAATAGGGCAATGGGTTCACGTTCTGGCGGGTTCTGAGGCTGGCTTCTGGGGCAGAGGTTGCCTGTGGAAGCCCGAGAGCCCAGGAATTCTCTCTCTCTCTGTCACCCCCTTTTCCTGGAGAGGTCAAGGGCATATCAGCACCAATGTGAGATATCCTCCTCGCCTCACTGCCCTTCTGGAGGTGACTCACCTGTCACCACTGCCATGAGACCTGCCCAGGCCATTAAACCGAAAGGAGTGCTGTGTGCCTGCGCCCTGACAGTTGGCCTGGTGGATACCCAGGGCTCTGGCCCGTTGGTCCCAACTAGTCTGGCCTATGACATTCTCTGTGTTTCACTCTTCATCTCTTTACTGTCTGTCACCTCCACCAGTATAGGAGTTCCCGAAGGGCAAGGATGTTTGTCTCAGTTATTCCTGTACATCCAGGGACTAGACCACGGTGTGGTGCATAATAAATGCTCAATAAGTATCTGTTGAGTGAAGGAAGGTTGCATCCGAGCCACTGATCCATCTGTGATAAGCCTCTCACACAGCTTCGTGGTGAAAGAGCCTTCTCCGGAGTCGAATGGCCTGGCTCTGAGTGTAAGCACCTCTCCTTAGTAGCTGTGTGACCTGAGCTGATTCCCTAAGCATTCTGTGCCTTAGTCATAAGAGCATTTATCTCAGAGTTGTTCCGAGGATGACACAGAGCGCGGTGCCTGGAACAGACAAGCTGTCCTCGGATGGGTCATTATGAGCAGGACAGTGTGGCGGGGGGCAGATCCCTTTCTCTGACTGAGCACAAGCAGGAAAACTGATGCACTGGGGAGTGAGTGAGCAGAAATCTGGAGGATGAGTAGATTCGGGGCATGCGACAGTTCATGCCAATCCCATACCCACCCAACAGCAATATCACAGCTTTTTCAAGGATCCAGACACATCCAAACAAACAAATTCAGGAGCAGCGTTTGGAGGTAGTGAACTAGCAATGTAGCTAAAGTTAGAAAATATGGCACTAAGTGAAAGGAAGCAAGGAACAGAATGACATTTAGAGCTCAGTACCATTTATGCAAATTAAATACACCGATCATAGATTGTTCAAGGTCACAGACATGTCTGTAGTCATTGGAAAGCAGGAGTCAGAAGCAGTAAACTTGATGCATGTGTAACAATGCGGTTAAAGTTGAAGAACAAGGTGCTGAGTGAAAAATGCCAGAAACAAGTGAGATTTGGAGCAGAATAGTATTTATGCAGGTCAAACACACATAGTGCTGCCCCCACCAGGCGAGTTAAGGATACAGATACACTTAAACACAAGTATCAGTAGAACATATATTAAGTATGTTTGAGTGGGTGTCCATGGTTGAGAGAAGATGGTGGGGGGTTATAAAAGGGAAACAATAGAACGAGAGAGAGGCTCAGCATGAACTAGTGACACGGCACACAGAGAAGTGAGAAGCACAAAGGACTCGATGTCCTTCCCTGGAGTTTTTCCTCCTCCCACCAGGCACATTTTCCCTGGATAATCCCATTCTTGCCCAGGTCATCTGCTGACAACTCCTGAGCTAGCAATGAGGTCTGAGTCTCTAGACATTCCTGAACTTCAGGCATGGATGGCCAAACATCTCCTAGATGGGCCCTCCTAGATGACTCCTGGGCAAATCTCAGCAGCCCCGCCAAGGCTATACCAGATTCTGGATCCCAACTTCTGGACCCACAGGGCTTCCCCTTAGCCAGCGGTCCACTGTCCTTGGTGCTGAAGATCAAAGGACCTGTGCGCCCTTCCCACCGAGCCCTGCTGACCACTGTCCTTGGTGCCTACCATTGCTCTACACCTGCATATTCTCCCGCTGTCCTTGGTGCTGAACGTCTCTGCATTCAGCTACTCTTCCACTGTCCTTGGTACTGAATGTCTAAACCAGAGCTAGTAAGATCTGGTGGTTTTACAAGCAGACGGCCGGAAGACGAAGTGTGGACATGGGTGGCCGGTATTGCCACATGCTGGAAGCAGAGCCCAGGCCTAACTGCTTAGGCTGCCCACTTGTTTGTGAAGGAACAGATGAGTCATGGTGTCCTGTGCACTGTGAGTATTTTCTACAGGTCAGGCTCTGTGCTGAGTGCTGTGTACCTGACTCCCCTGAATCCTTCCACAAGTCCTGAGGTAGGTGCTAACAAGATCTCATCCCAGGGAGAACATAAGGCTTGTGGAAGTTATTAAGCTGCCCACCCAACACACTGCAGTGATGGGGTTGGAGTCTGACCCCAGGCAGTGTGACTCTGGAGCCCATGCTCTTGTCCGCTGCAATGGATGCTACTGGATATGCCCGAGTACCGTAGAGGCCTTGGCTCTGCTGGACGCTGCCTCCCCCTCCTTTTTGTTCCCTGCTGGGTTCTGAGCTTCTGCCCCACCTTCCGGGGTGCTGGGCCAGTGCTGGGTTCTGCTGACCCCCAGACTCACTTCTGTTTCAGCTTCATGATATCCTCGATGTTGGGAAGGCAGTCTGTCCATGGCAGGATCCCGTAGAGCCATTTCAGCAAACAGTAGCCCAGGGTCTGGAGGTCACTGCGGCGGGATGGCCCTGGGGAGGCAGGGTGAGAGGAGGCAGCTCAGTCCGAATGCTCCACACACTGACACCTCCACTCTCTTTCTCTGACTCAATGCACTCAACCACCCAAGCACACAGGCTCTTGTGTGTTCATTCACTTTCTCATTTACCGGCTCTTGTGCCCTCATGAGTCTCTCAATTACTCTTATTTGCTCTCTTAGCTGTCCCTACATTCCCGCTTTTGCTAGCTTACTCCCTTGTCTACTTGTCTTTCATTCATGCACTCATCCATTCAATAGGTCCTCAGAGCTCTGTGCACCAGGCCCCATCCCACATTCTTAAATCCCAGGCAAGCATTTGGTTGGCTTCCAACCCTTGACAGTCTAATGGAGACACAGTACGGTGTGGGATTACCTGAGCTAGGGTGGTGGCAGAAAAGGGCATGAGGGAGCACAGAAGGATGGGCACTGAACCCAGCCTCAATGGAGGAAGGTAATGGAGACTGTGGGATTTTTTTTTTTTATGTTTCCTAAATAACAAAATTTAGACAACAATCTGTGTAAGCATTAAACAAGCACTGAGAGTTGACTGTGCCAGACCTTCTGCCACTCACTACTGGAGGCAAAGGCACCACCCCTTTCCTGGGGGGAGTCTGATGGGAGGACACAGGTAGACACGTGGATGTCTACAACATCAAGGGATTTGGGAAGGAGAGGCTGAAAACTCCTCAAGGAGTTTTCTCCTCAAAGTACTCTCTTCTTACTTACTCTGTACACTTTCCTTGGATAATCTCATTCCTCTCCCAGGGCTTCAGCTGACAACTCCTGAGATACTGCTGATATGTGGGTCTCCATCCAGACTTACTCCTGTGCTGCAGACACGGATAGCTAGTATCCATGCCTCCTTGACAGACTCTCCCGAATGACTCCTTGGACAACTTTCACATTCAAAGTCTAAACCAGATCTTGAATCTGACCCCTGGAACTGCCTTGTGTTCAGCCACTTGCTGTCCTCGGTGCTGCCCTACAACTCCCTAACACAGGCTGTCCGTGGTTCTGAATCCTTATTCTAGCTCCTTTAGCGTGATTCCTGTGTCTGGCCACCTGCTGTCTGCGGCTATGAAAACTTAGAGCTGGGGCGCCTGGGTAGCTCAGTTGGTTAAGTGTCTGCCTTCGGTTCAGGTCATGATCCTAGAGTCCCTGTTCAAGCCCCACATCAGGCTCCCTGCTCAGTGGGGAGTCTGCTCCTCCCTCCGCCCTTCACACTGCTCTTATACTCTCTTTTACTCTCTCTCTCTCAAATAAACAAATAAAATCTTAAAAAAAGAAAAAAGAAAACCTACAGCTACCTTTGTACAAGAAGCATATCTCCATGGTCCTGAATCCCTTTTCTGGACTCTTACCGCATCCCTTGTGCAGGTCAAGGCTAATGAACTCGAGATCCCCCTCATGTGGGCTCCTGCTGCCTTCCACGTAGGCCACGTGTTTGCCACCGGGGGCATAGCGGAAGGTGAAGCCGTAGCCTGCCAGTGTCACCTGTGTGGACATGGGGAGAAGCCATATAGTTTGGAGGTTAGGAGCTTGGATTCTAGAGTCAGAGAGTTCAATCATGGGTACAATTTGAAACAACTGAATGCCAAACAGTACAGAAGAGCATGAAGTGAAAAGAACCCAAACAAACCACCTCTAGCCCCCAACCCACCATTCAGAAGTAACCACTAATAGTCATTTCTTTTTTTTTTTTTTAAAGATTTTATTTATTTATTTGACAGAGAGAGAGAGAGCGAGAGAGCGAGCACAAGCAGGGGGAGCAGCAGTGGGAGAGGGAGAAGCAGGCTCCACACTGAGCAGGGAGCCCAAAGTGGGGCTTGATTCCAGGACTCTGAGCTGAAGGCAGATAACTTAAATGACTGAGCCACCCAGGTGCCCCTATTTTATTTTTTAAAAAAACTGATAGATTGATTTAGAGAGGGAGAGGGTGGGGAGGGGCAGAGGGAGAGCGAAACTTTAGAAGACTCCTTGCTTAGCTCATGACCCTGAGATCATGACCTGAACCAAAACCAAGAGTCCGACGCTTAACTCACTGTGCCACCCAGGTGTCCCGCCCTTGCACTTTAATAGTGGTTCCAGGCATTAAAATTTGGAGCCAGATAGATCAAGTTCAGCCATGCCTGAAGTTAATGAAGTTCTGGATTTTTCCACTCAGTGGGCAAATAATTTGCAACGCCCCCTTATACATTTTTTTTAAAGCCATGTTAAATTGGGTTTCTGTCATTTGCAACTCTAAAAGTAATTAGAATTTACTTAAAAATATTATCTAATCAGTACTCCACCGGGAATGTATATTTAAAGTTTTCTCACTTGACTATTACAATCAATGCTGTCAGAAACATTTTGTACATATATCTTTGCACAGTCCTGTCAATATATGGATAGGACACATTCCTAAAAGAGGAACTATTGATCAAAAAACAACCATATGCATTTAAAATTTTGACTGCTATATCAAATGACCTTCCAGAAAGTTTGGCCAATTCATACTTCAAACAGCATATAAAGAATTTCTGTTTCCTTACATCCTTATCAGCAATTCTTCATTCTTTTAAGTTTTATCCACCCCTAAAACAGGAAGTTTTAATTTTTCATTTCTATGATTGTGGACATTATTTAGGGAGGCTGAGCATCTTTTCACATGGTTAGCTAACCTGTGGGTTTCTTGTTCTGTGAACTGCTTTTCCTAACCTTTGTCCATTTTCTACTAAGTTGTTTAACTCTTATTTATTCAAAGGAGCCCTTTGCATATGATGGATAGCAATCCTTTGTCTGTGGTAAGCATTGTGAGATACATGGAGGTTTTGCGGCAGATGAGATCCTGGGCCCAGAGAGCCCCTGGGGTGGAGGGGACCTGGCTATTACCTGGCTCAGGGCCTCTGGATTCACAAAGATGTTCGCAGCTGTCACATTTCCATGGACGTACTCATTCTCATGGAGGAACTCCAGGGCATCCAGCTGGGGGAAGAGAGCAAGCATCTCCATGATGATGAACGGAAAGAGGCTCTGAGGCAAAGCCCAGCGAAGGAACCTCCACAGTTGGGCCTGGGGCCTGGAGGCGCTACTTGTGACTGGCGGGGGGAAGCGTGTTTAAACCTGATTCTGAGTGAAGCATTAGGAAAACCCGCTCCTGACGACATACCTAAGCATGTCTTCTAACTAGGCTTTAGGAAAAATCAGCATTAAAGGTGGTATCCGTTTTCCATCTACCTCTCCTGGCTATTCCTCTATTGACTGCGAACTCAAGATGGGAAGATGTTGGTTTCTTACTGTCATGCCGCCCCCCGCCCCGCCAAAACTAAAAAAGCAAAACTCAACGGCCCCTTACACCAAAGACTTCTCATTTCTCCCAAAGAGCAGAAATATGTTTAGTTAAGCAATCTGTATTTCTTATCGCCAGCTCTGATTTCTTCACTGAGATCTAGACTCATACACTGAACTACCTGGGTGTTAGTTACATCCTGAATATATCCCGAAGCCCACCTAGACCCCAAGGCTTACCTGTCCACTAGGTTCTTGTTCTACAAACTCTCTGTCCCCACAGCCCATCTCCTCAGGCTTGTCCTCTCATGCCAACCTCACCTGGCCTCCTTTTCACACCCTCCTGTCCGTGGCCATGTGCCCCCAGGGTCTTTCTGTACCCCGAGCTGACCCTGCCTTTCCTCTGCTCCCAATCCTCCCATGGCTCCCCAGTGCCCTTAGGACAGAGTCCTCAGCTTGGTGTTCTGTGTGATTGGTCACCATGGACCTCTCCATGCCAACCCTACCTTACCCTCTCTCCCCAGACATATCAGCACAGAGACCTTCAGGTCACTCCCTGGCCACTCCCATCTCTCCAGGAATTTAAATTGGGTCTTCATATCGTCCATCACAGCACAGGGACATTTCTGTTCAGAGAACTTTCACAGCTTGTGAAACTGTTTAATTTAATATCATCCTCCCCCACTAGACATAAAAACCATACCCCTGTTACTCCCGGCCCCTGGGACAGTGTCTGACACCCAGCAGTGACCTGATAACTATTTAACAAAAGGATGGATGGGCGAGGGACTAAATCCATGAACGAATGCCTTATGCTCCCTCTCCCATACACACCTTTGCCTAAGCTGTATCCTTGGCCTGGAATATTCTCTCCATGTATCTCCTCCACTCCCACTCCACCCACCACCTTGCCACTTCCCACTCGTGGCTTATAAACAGTCTCCACCAGGAAGCCCAGTGGAGTCCCTCATTTTGAGGCTGGGCCCCCTTCCTCCAACTCCCACATGGGAATGCTTATCTCTCTGGTTCTAAGGGCCCAGTGTTCATCTGTTCTGGTCGAGTGCTAGCCCCCAGTGGCCAGCAGAGGGACGCACAGGCTGAATGTGTCAGTGAACAAGCCGGCTGATCATCTAGGACCCAGGTCCCCATCCCCTGGACGGGAGCCAGCAGCTGCAAGGTACCTACCAGCCGGCAGGCCACCTGGAACACAGACTTCACCGACAAGACGTGCTTCGGGTTGTCATCCAGGACCGACTGAAGGCTCCTCCCCAGCATGGGAAACACCAGGAACCTGGAAGATAGAGGAGTATCCCAGGAAGAGGGAGAGAGGACAGGGCGGGGAGTGGGGGGTGCTATGCAGAACAGAGGCCGGACTCTGGCTGGGTGGCTATAAGGTCCTGGTCCCGGACGAGACAAAGGGTTCTTGACTGTTAGGGGATCAGCCTGGCTCAAATATGGGGAGAAGGAAGCCACGGACCGGCTCCAGGGGTCCAGGCACATGACATGGAGAGAAAGAAAGGGACCAGCAAGGTGGCTGGCAGGTGGAGTGACTCACCTGTACCTGTCCTGGTGAATCCCAAAGCCGACGCAGGTGGGGATGGCCAGGAGGGGGGTCGCCTTCAGCTTCTTCCACTTGTTCACTGTGGGAGGGGGGCGAGAGGTCAGAGCCCCCGTGGTCCTGGGGCCCACGGTCCCTTCTCAGGGCAGAAGCAAAGAGTGCCTGAGCCCAGCCCAGACTGCCAGGCTCCTGGTCAGAGATGCCACCTTTATGGGTGGGTGACAGTGGGGGGGGGTGACAGGGTGCTCATTGCTGACCTCTGACTGTAACCTACATCTGCAGGGGACAGGGTGAGCCCAGCTGAACGCATACGCAGATCTGGCGTGGAAGGGACAAGGACAACAGAGTGACCTCTGAATTCACATGTGTCATTGGTAAGATCAGGAAATGTCTCAAGTGTCGTGGCATCAATCAGTGGTCTGTCCATCTCCCAGGATCTCGGCTGCATGGTACAGAGCCAGTAGCGTGCTGATAAAAGTTTAATGACTGGCCGTCCAGGGAAAGATAGCCCTGACTGGTCGTGTTTGCCGATTTTTTGTGGTGTCAATGCTTCCCACCCTGCCCATCTCAGGCCATGGGTCTGAGATCACATAATGTGGAGCTGGAAGAGATGCCACATGCCATCGTGTGGCATTTTCACCAAGCAGGTACAATGGGTGTGAACAATGTGTTCCAGGTGGCCCGCTGCCCGCTATGTACCTAGAAAAACGATGAGGAAGTGATGAGTTTTGAGGATCTGAATATGCATTACTGTTCTTAACATAATGTATTTGATTATAAGATGATGTAATTAATTTGAAATAATGACTATGCTTAGTAACTGCCTTGTGGTCCTGAAAATTGAACGCATGGCTCAGAGCTGGTACAGCCGGCCTCGGCCCATCTGTCTGTCCTCTGAGGCCTGACAGATGACTGGGCACATCTGGGCCTGTAATGTCATCCCTGCCTTTCCCCCCCCTTCAGGGGGAAGCTGCTGTTCTGACCAAGCTAGAAGCCCCAACCCTCTCCCCTTCTCCCATTTCCCTGCGAGATACCTTGCAGAGGCTTGGCGGCCCGCTGGAAGAAGTTCTGCTCGTTGAACAAGCGCCCATCCTTGGCATCCTAGTCAGGAAGGCGGGGGAGAAGGCTGTCACGGCAGAAGCTCTTAGACAGGGTTGTCACTGGCCATGCATCACCCCAGGTTAACACCAGCAACCACCACCATGACCCCCACATCAGAATTAAATTCCCCAGGGTGCTGCATGTGAACACATGATTTTCCATTGCCTGGGTTCCTCTCCTTTTATGATAGGATCCACAGGTTTCCCTAGGCCTGTGGCCTTTGGCTAAAAACTACATTTCCCAGCTTCCCTTGCAATGAGGAATGACCCTGTGACCAACTTCCGGCCTATAGAGATGTAAGCAGATGAGATGGGGGCGACTTTCAGGTTATGCCCTCAAAGGGCTGGGCAGGTCCTCCCTTTCCTCTTCTGTTCCAGGTGGCTGGAATGCAGCGGAGATAGCAGGAGCTGGGGCAGCCATCTCAGCCCATGAAATGGAGGTTATACACGACTGGTACAGCTGGCCTCTTAAGAGCACGGGGTTAAAGAGAGCTAGGTTCAAATCTCAGCGCTGCCATTCACTCCTTCTTTGCACAAAGCACCTATTATGTGCTGAGTATTCTACTGGCATTGAAGATACAGCAGTGGACAAAGCAACTTGTATGCTGGGTGCCCCTGGGCAAGGGATCAAGTCCCCATTTCCTCATCTGTTAAATGGGGGGACCAAAGGAACTACCCACCGGGCTTGCTCGGGAGACTCTTAGCCCAGGGCTGGGCACAGAACAGGCCCGCTCTCTTTACCTCTCTTTTAAAAAAAAAAAAATTATTATTATTATTATTTTTTCGGAACAGGCTCTCAGCAAGCAGGTGCTACTACTCATCTGTTAGCCTGGCTCTGGAGTCCACTCACATAGCCTCCATCTAGGGCCACGGGGTGGGTGGCGGGGGCACGAGGACTGGCTGCCCTGATGTTTTAGGGGTGAGAAAATCTGCATAAACGAACGTAAGAAAATGAAAGTCCCCTATAAGTGCAGCTCTCGGGGTAATGATGAGGCTGCTAACCAGGTTGATATGCTTTTATTAGGCTCTTCCTCTCTGCGAGGGACACCACTCGCCCGCCTGGCTGCTCTCATGTTCTTGGTTGGCTTTCCCTCTGGGCCCCCCTCAAGTGCATGTTTCCCATGTGCTGAGGTTGTGTACGATTTCACGGACTCCTCAGTGTAGGGACCCCATCTCATTGCTTGTCTAATGGGCCCCAACACCCAGCACAGGGATATACAGCAGTGCTCAAGAAATACACACTCTAAGACAGGCAGGTGGGTCACACAGTGTGGGTATTAGTGGCTCCCTCACCCAGATGAGGAAACTCAGCCCAAGGAGGGAAGAAGGCACCTGCCCAGACCGCCCCGTGCCAGAACTGGGGTGCGGGGCAGACCTCACGGCAGTTTCCGAGTCCCCTGTGATAAAGAACATGAGGCTGGAGGGAGATGTGCCTGGTCTGAGGTCCCACGGCCGCCCGCAGGCCAAGACCGAGCTCTTCTGCCTGAGCCACCCCTCCGAGGGGCCCGGAGGTCGGTGGTGCCCAAGCCGAGGGCCCTCCCCTCTTGGCTCTGCACCCCGGGGACACTCACGAGTTTAAGCGAGAACGTCTGCTTCTGACTTGACTTGCAGGCGAGGGTGGAGAGAGCCTCAGCTGTGGGTGGACAAAATGAACCAGGTTATCATCTAGAGGGAAGGCGAGTCATGGTCCTCAAGCTTCCCAGGAACGAGCAGCACTTCCGCTTCACTGGTTCCCTGGGGGTCAAGTGCATTCTTGGCTTTCAAGACCCCTTCCTTCCTATTTTCAAACAGGCTCTTTTTTTTCTTTGTTAATATTCAGCTACACAAAGAGGGTTATTGATGAGAAGGCCTGACTGCTCTCCTTGGAAAGGTTTGCTTGCAAGGGTGACCCCTGACTGGTGTCTGGGAACCTGGGTTTGAGGAGGGCTCCAGCATTCTCTAACAATAAGAGGGGGGCCCTGTGCCCAAACTATCATGCTGAACAGCTGCTTTCCTTGTAAGAGTCTAGAATTTGGTACGTTCCAGGCAGAGTGCACCTATGTAACCAGTTCCCAGTAAAAACCCTGGGTGCTGAGTCTCTCAGGAGCATCCCCGGTAGATGACATTTCACACATGTTGTCACACTTCCTTGTGCAACCTGTGTGACTCCACAGGGAGAGGACTCTCGGAGGCCGATGCTGGTCCCCCCCTGGACTTCACGTGTCTTTCTCTCCATTGCCTGTGCTCTGTGTCCTTTTGCCGTAATGAATCGTGGGATGAGAACTGCTATGGACTGAGGCTTGTGGATGGGTCCTCTTTGTGAACAAGTGAACCTGGGGGGTGGTCCTGGGGACCCCCAACACACCAGCTATTTGCATTTGTCTACATGTACGGGGAGGTACAGACACAGAACCCCTGTGAGGAAGGACTTCTTGTCCCAGCCCCGTCCCCCCGGGGAGTGCTGTCCCAAGTAGCCTTCAGCCCCTCAGGGATCCCCTCAGTTGCAATCCCGGGGCAGCCCATATCCAACAGGTTTTCAAGGGGGAAGTAAAGGCCCAGCTGTGTTGGGCCAACACAGAACCATGCTCAAAGGCCACTTCTGCTCTAGAGTCCCCACAGGGACAGCTGAAGCTATGGCTGGGCTGCACCCACCACCCACCTCCTTCTTCTCCTCTTTCTCATAAACACCCTGCGTGTTTGTGCCATTCTGTTCAGTTACAAACCCCGTGCTAAGAGAGGGCTTTATGCTCATGGTTTCCCTTTAAGTTCTACTACGATGTTACTATTACTGCTCTTGCTGTCATCATTAGCGCCACCTGGTGGGGGAGACAAGAGCGGAGGGTCAGAGAGGCCAAAAGACACAGGGGGCCACTGGGCCACCAACTCTCTGTACGACTTTGCCCCGAGGCGTTAGACTTCTCTGGGCCTCCGTTGCCAAGTCTGTGAAATAGGAATGACAAAGCCCGCCCCCGGGGTCGGAAGCAGGGCTCAGACGGGCCATAGCTGAGCATCATAGCTAATTTCTGCCTTCAAATGCACCACTCGGTGAACCCACCCGGCCCCAGAGCTAAGCACCAAGCCGGGCTCACAGCTGGTGCTTGGTGTGTGGCAGCTTTCAAAATATCATAATTGGCACAAGGACCCACAGCCAGTAAGTGGCAGGGCTGGCCCTGCCTTGTCATCCAGAGCCCATGAACTAAAACAGCATAGTTCATCCCTGTGGCCCTCCGAGTCCTCCCTCCTCTCCTTCCTTCCTCCCGTCTTTCCTACCCCTTCACTATCCAGGTTTGTGTTGTCTAAGATGCTGAGCCGAGGGACAGGGAGGTGACAGTTACCCAGAGGTCACCGTTGCTCTTAAGAAGCTCCAGCTGGGGCAGGGTGGGAGCCCAGGGTTTGCAAATTCAGGGCCAAAGGTGACCTGAGCCGGGCCTGTAAGAGGGAAATGTGTGAAGGGCTGAGATCTCAGGGTGCAGAGGGGTCCTTCCCAGCTGCGGGAAGGGGGCTTGGGGAGATCGTCATCGGGTGTCTGGAGTGGACCGTGGCACCTCTCATGCATACTAACCGGGCTCCTAGAGTTCCCATGTGGGCGGGTGACAGGTACATGCCTGGCGCTCAAAAGCAGGCAGGAAGAGCTGGCGACTTACATACAATCTCTTGCACTTCTCTGCGGATTATGAAGGGCTTCTCTCTTCCACTCCTCTAATACCCCGGGGAGCCAGCTGGGCCATTTGCATTATAGAGGGGGGCCTCCGACAGAGGCCCAGGAGGGGCAATACGCTTGGCCAATGGCTCCTGCAGAGCCTGGCTATCAACCCAGGGCTCTGGACTCTTGGACCTACGGAGACCCCTGACCTGATACATGGAAAGTCCCTATGTGCTCCCAAGGCTGACAAGGGCATAGCAGGCGAGCAGGTGGAGGCCCCCGACTACCAGAAGACTGGCGAGGTTGAACCTGGAGCAAGAAAGCTGCTCTGAGATCCATCATGAGCAGCACAGCGACAGGAGGCACTTGTACCGCGCTTGTTGCTTTCCTCTGCATTGGTCCACCTGTGCAGCTTTCCCAACAATGACCTTTCGAGGTCACTACTACTCTTATCCCATTCTGCAGGTGAGGAAACTGAGGCACAAGGTCAGGACATCACTTGAACCTGAACGAGGTCAGACAACTAGCTGCCAGCAGAGACAGGAAGACAACCCACAAGGTCTGGCTGCACCGTCCCACCTCCCAGCGAGGGGAGGGCTTGCTGGAGGCTCTGGGCATCCCGCACCCCCACTCTCACTGCCAGGAACACCAGCATCCTGATGCTTCCTGTTCCTGTTCTTGCGCTTCTAGCCTCTGAGTCTTTGCTTATGCCCCGCCTGAGTCTGGCATGCCCATCTCTGCCCCAACCTCTTTGTTGTGGGCCGTTTGAAAGGTGCTTAATAAATTCACAGTGCTGGGGTGCTTGGGGGGCTCAGGTGGTGGAGCGTCTGACTCTTGGTTTCGGCTCAGGCCATGATCTCAGGGTCGTGGAGTCAAGCCCTACTTCGGGCTCTATGCTCAGCGGGGGAGTGAGCCTGAAATTCCCTCTCTCCCTCTCCCTCTGTTTCTTCCCCACTCACGCGCGTGCTCTAATAAATAAATAAACCTTAAAAACTAAAATAAAATCACAGTGCTACCGTGTGACTGTTAAACTGATGTGTTTGGGATGGCCTGACTCAGTGGGTCTCAATTGCCCCTGTGGGCAGCCGGCAGTGTCTGGAGATAGTTTTGGTTGTCACAGTGAGGGGAGGGGCGGGGTGCTACTGGCATCCAGTGGTTTCTCTAGTGGCATCTACTGGTTCTCCTGGATTGTTCTGGGGAGACAGGGAGGATGACGTCATAACCCAGGAGATGATGAGGAAGAGCGCGCCCCCTCATAGGGCTGCTTTAGTAAGGGAGTGAGATGAGCTGAGTGGTGGGATGAACCGAGGACGGGGGACAGAGTGGGCCAAGAGTGTCAGCAGCCATTGAAAAAAAATTGCAATTCTGGCTGCTGCTGTTGTTTAATTGCTATTGGCTTTAACTACAGGACATAAAACTGCACCATTTCTTGACTGGTGCAAGCTCGCAGAGGAGAAAGGCGATGTGGCTGGTGGGTGACGTAGCCCCGAACAGTGCAAACGCGCTCCACAGCCCTCACCAGCCCTGCTCCCCATCCCAACAGTGGCCCACGCCCAGCTGGCACTTCCAAATCGAAGATTTCCCATCAAAAACCAGATTTCTGGCTTTTCCTGCAAACTTGGAAGATCTCCGGAGCCAGATCTCCAGCTGGTTATTGACATCTCTGGGATTCACGTCCCTCCTCTAGGACATGGGGACAGTGACAGTGCGGGTGCCCTTGGTGAGTTAGGAAGTACAAAGCAAACATACGTCCCCATGGAAATGTGTACCCAGACGCTCAGGGCACCGCGAGTCATCACAGCCCAAAGTGGAACCAATCCACTTGTCCACCAGCCAACTGGTGAATGGAGAAACTGACATGACATACACACACCAAGAGAGTATTGTTCAGCTACAAGACAGAATGAAGTTCCGACACACACTATGATGTGGACTGACCTTAAAAACATCACGCTGTGGGGAAGAAGACAGATGCAAAATCTGGAACATCCACAACAGAGAAACCCGATGAGACAGAAAGCAGATTAGTGGATGCCCGAGGCTGAAAAGTGTGGGGTGGGGGGGAAGCGAGTGCTTTGGCACGGGGCTTCCTTTACGGCTAATAGAAACGTTCTGGAACGAGATACAGGTGATGGCTGCACAGCACCGTGAATGGACTATACCCCACTGAACTGCAGACTTTAAAATCATCAATTTCATGTTACGTGGCTTTTATCTCAATTGAAAAAATGACCAAACCTCCCACAGAGTGCTTAGAATACAGTGTGGCCTTGAATAAGCACTCAAGAAACATCAGGTTGGTTAATACTAACACTGCCAGCACAGTTCTTTTTCTCTTCGTTGTCACAAGGTGTCTGACTCCATTTTTTCAACTTTGACGACGCCAGTGTCTAAGCCGGGTCCTGCCTCTTCCTCTCCGGCCCCACATCTGGGCAGGCTGATAAGCAAGCCTGAGGACAGGGGGCTCCCTCCTTTGCTGCCACGGGAGATGCAAATCACGGAGGCCCTGGGCCCAGGACAGGAACCCTCACTCCGGCCGCACCCCTTAACCGAACAAAAACCCAGACCAGGTGCCTTTCCTTCCTCTTCTCAGGGAGGTGCAGACCCGTACTCCCAGAAACCTCAATTATGCAAGCAAGTAGTCATGCATATCCTTCATCACCACTCAACATTCAAACTACATTTTGGGAGGGTGCTCCCTGACACCATTGCAGGATAGACAGAACACTCGTCGTGATCCTTATCATTCAGCCACCCTGGGCCTGTACTCCCCTGCGACGGAGGTGGAGGTGGGGCGTGCCTCTTTACACAGAGCACATGCTTTCCAGTTGGCCACAGTCCCCACCATTGCCAACTGCTCACTCTTGGACTCCTGCACACATTTACTCGATCTTCCCAGCCCCCGTGGGTGGGGAGTTCTGCAGGCCCAAGTCTAAGAGAAAGCTGTCCAGAGGCAGGTCTGCGGCTGGGAGATGGTTTCCATTTCCATTCCCAGAAAGGGGTTCCATTCCCCTTGCCCTGGTTCGAAGACACCCCGGTCCAGCCCAGCCCAGCCCAGGGCCTGCCGGCCTGTGGACACTGTACCTTCATAGAGAATGCCCTGGTCGTCCCTGGTCTGGAGGGGTCCTAGCTTCCAGTGCCGCCCACTCTTGTCTGTCACCACCGCCCCTGTGGGCAGAGCCTCAAGTGAGGTTGTCACCCGGCTCCGCTTCAGCGTCTGTGGGCTCCTCTTGGTCGTCTGCGGGCTTCGCTTGGTTGCCTGTGGGCTGCTTTTGGGGGTTGGGGGTCTGCTCCAGGACCCTGCAGGATGATGCTCAGATTAAAGAAAAAGCAGCATCTGGATGGGTTATAGGACAACGCTTGCCACTCTGCTCACTTATTCACTTGCTCATTCAACAGATGCTTCCTGGGACCTTTCATGAGTCAGGGCCTCGTGGGATAAAGCTGGAGATCCAGACAGGACTCAGACCTGGGCCCTGGCCCTTGGGAGCCCCTAATTTGGTGGGGGAGGCTGATCTGGACACAGCTGGTCAGAACGGAGTCTGAAACAGGGCCATAGAGAGGAATATGAGAAAGAGATTTCTGGTGCCTCGAGAAGTCAAGAGAGGCTTTCGGGAGGAGGGGACATTTGAGTTGGGTCTTGTTGGATGAGCAGAAGTTTATGAAGGGGAAAAAAGACATTCCAGATACTCAACCAGAAACATCCCAAACCAGGCCCTGGCCTTGTGCTGAGTATAAAGAAGGGTCAGAAATTTGTTAGACTGAGACCCTGCCCTTGAGGGGCTCCCAGGCTGGCAAGAGAATGGGACGGCATGGTCAGGAGAGAGAAGTGGACACAAGAAAGGGTATTGTCTAATCCATTCCTCCCACCCACCATCCACCCAGGGCATAGAATAGCAAGAGGCAGAGGGGCCTGGAGGATAACGGGGTATGGAAGGAAGGCACCGAGGGCTGAGACTTTAGATCCAAGGGCCACCTGGGAAGGAGATGGGCACATGGTCCTCAAGACTCCCACACTTGGGGCGCCTGGGTGGCTCAGTGGGTTAAAGCCTCTGCTTTCAACTCAGGTCATGATCCCAGGGTCCTGGGATCAAGCCCCACATTGGGCTCTCTGCTCAGCAGGGAGCCTGCTTCCCCCTCTCTCTCTGCCTGTTTCTCTGTCTACTTGTGATCTCTCTCTCTCTGTCAAATAAATAAATAAAATCTTAAAAAAAAAAAAAAGACTCCCACACTTGCTGGCGGGCACCAGGCTTATGCAGATGAGTCTACCTGGTCCCTGCCCACACAGGACTCTCAGTCCAGCAAGTGAGGCAGAAAGGATGAGGGCCCAGGCAGGGTAGAGGATGCCCGAGCAGGGGAGCGACGCCCGGAACTCTGTCCAACGACCCGCCTTTTCCCCATCGAGTCAAGCGGGATTGACCCCAACTCTTACCTTTGGATCTCACAGTATCTTCAGACCCAGAACTGTCACCATCTAAGCAGAGGGATGATGAGGGGGAGGTGACAGAGCTGGACCATTTCACTTTCTTGGAAGGGATCTCAGGACTGGTGTTGCTCTGTCTCCTTGAGCCTATAGGAAGGGAGACCAGACACAAACTGGGACTACAAAGGTTTCTTCTAGGAACCCCTAAACCAGGAACTCTGAAGGCACATTTCACCACTCTCTTCCCTTGGAGCCCCAGAGCCAAGTATTGGTTCTCTTGTCACCTAAATATCTAAGCAAACTTCCCTCCATTTTAGTTATTTGCTTTTCCTCCTTGGGTCTTGGCGTCTCTTGTGTGTCTTCTATTGCTTTGTCATTCTGCTTTCTTCTAGGCAACTTCTTTGAACCTATTTTCCAATTTGCTAATTCTCCCTTCAGCTGTGTCTGGTCGGCAGTTAAACCATCCAGCAGGTTTCTGGTCGCCATGATGATGTTTGGTTCCTTTTCAAATTGTTTTGGTTCCTTTACACTTCTAACTAACTTCTGCTTCTTCAACGTATTTTGAATTTCTTCTTTTATTTCTTTAACCATGTTAAGTGTGTTTCGGACATATTCTCATCTGTTAATTCTGAGGTCTCTGGTCACTGACCTGAGCCGAAATCAAGAGTCAGATGCTTAACTGACTGAGCCACCTAGGCGCTCCTCTAAGATCTGTCTTTAAAGGGGGTGTCCCCAAGAGAAGTTTCACCTCTGTTGGAGAAGGGCACCCACCCCTCATTCCTTTACACTAACTTTCCCACTTGGGTTTTTCTGGGGGCTACACAGATCAGTACAAATTCTGGCCCCAAACTGGTGAGGATGTGAGTTCTTGGCTAGGAATTCTGAGAGAGGACATTCTTCTACCTTTCACCCGAAGCCAAGGCTGAGACAGACAAATGTCTTTACCAACTTTCTCTGTTCAGTGTTTTTCCAAACATTTTGTTGTTGTTCCAGTTTACCCACTGAGGAGTCCCGGATTTTAAGTTTTCCAGTCTTACCTCTTGCACTGCTCAGGCCCTAAGCTTTGTCTCTTATACTCCATTAAAACCCAGGCTCGAAACCACCAGTGACCAGCAAACAGTCTAGGACCACCACGATCCACAGCACACACTCAGCCCTGTGTTTTGTTACTGTTCCTCACTTCCTCAGAATTCACTCACTGAGTGATAGGACCCACTTGGCCCTGCTTTTCAGTAGATACTTTTTATATTTTATCCAACATTTTGTGGTGTGTCGAACCGTAAGGGGCTTTTGCCGATCATTTAGTCTGCCATATTACTAAAAACAGAAGTCTTTCAGTTGCCACTAACTTAACTAGCATGGCTGGTTCCTGGACTGCTGGAATGGCCTTCTAACTGGTCTCTTTTCTTTCTTTCTTCTTCTTTTTTTTTAGAAAGAGAGAGCATGAGTGCGAGTGGGAGGAGGGGCAGAGGGAGAGAGAACAGGATCTCCAGCAGGCTCCACATGCAGTATGGAGCCGGACACAGGGCTCCATCTCAAGACCCTGAGATTGTGACCTGAGCCAAAATCAAGCGTCAGACACTTAACTGACTGAGCCACCCAGGTGCCCCCACTTCCCACTTTCCAGAGAGATCTTTCCAAAATGCAAATCATATTGTATCTCCCACTTGGTAGAAACCCTCCATAGCTCCTGACTACATCAGTGATTACTAACCTCCTTACCCAGGGTCTACAGAGCCCTACCTGTCTACCCCTAGTCAAGATATCTGCCTTTATTCTTCCGACATGCATGGCTCCCCCCACCATATGGCCTTTCCCTTTACTGTGCCCCAGTGCGTGGAACTTTTGTGACTCCCTCAACTCAACCCCACTCTTCACTTAGCTAACTTTTATCACCCCTTGGTCTGGGCTCAAATGTGACCCACAAGGGAGGCTTTCCCAGATCCTCCCAGAAACAAAGTTCCCTTCAGTGGGTTCCATGATCCATCCATTTCCTTTCCATTATCATATGCTCTCCTGGTAGTTGCTTATTCAATGTCTGTTTGCCTTACTGACTTTCAAAAGCTCTGAGAAACCAGACACCCAGTACGTAGTGTGTGTGTTACTACCTCTCTGGGACAGACAGCACTTAGGTACACAGGAGGCGGTCCAGGTGTATTTGATGCCTGGCGACTGGGTGAATGAATAATGAACTGAGTCCTAGGTTGGCATTAGAGAAGGCTGTGGTTAAAACTCAGGCTCTGGGCACGCCACTGGTTAAGTATCTGACTCTTGGCTTCGGCTCAGGTCATGATCTCAGAGTTGTGAGATCGAGCCCCAAGTCGGGCTCTGTGCTCAGAACAGAGTCTGCTTGAGGTTCTCTCTCCCTCTCTGCCCCTCCTGTTCATGCTTGTGCACTCTCTCTCTCTCTCATGCTCTCTGAAATAAATAAATCTTAAAAAACAAAAAACCAAAAGCAAAACCAAACCCTCAGACTCTGAACTCGGCTGAAGGTAAATACTGTCGGCATCTGTCTGGAATGCAGACACGACACTGGAGATGAAAAGCCATCTTAAAAACTCAAGGCAAAAAGCATGGGGGGAAAACCCTTCTGTTCAGAATGTCCAAACAGAAAGACAGGGGGAGCCTGGGTCCCTTATGGCATCAGGGGGACCCCGTTCCTCCACTGGACTGGCCCCTGCAGACTTTTTTAGTATGAAAAATAAACCCATTCATTAAAAAAAAAAACAAAAAACTCTTAAGGAAGCATTTTTCTGTTACTCGCAGCCAAATGCAATCTCAAATGATAAAATGAATATCACGTATGCCAACTTCCTTCTGTGGCCTTCAGACAAGCTTGCTCGCTTTGATTTCTCAAGGCAGGATCTGTGCTTGGGCTTGGCCAGGACCTACTGCTGATATTTCATTCATTCAGTCTGTCAATCTGTGAGATTTCTCAGCACCCAACTCTGCCAGGTCCTGGGTGCCAAGCAAGACGGCACGGAGAGGTGGGGGATGGACGGGGCAGGGTGGTGGCCCAGGAGGTGGCAGAAGTGGGCACTGATTTTGAAGGGAGAATGGCCAAGATTTGCTGGAGAGCTGAAGTCGCGGGGTGGGAGAGAAAGAGGACTGAAGGATGGTGACTGCAGGGTCTGGTCTGGGAAACCGGATTACAAGGCTGCCACGTATACCGTGATGCAAAGTCTATGGAAGGGACAGATGGGTGGGCGAGAGTCACATCAGGAGCTCAGCCCTGGGCATGTGTGGAGATGTGTATGGGACACCAATAGGTGCAGTGGGCGAATATATACACATATGAATTTGGATTTCAGGGGAGGAGTTCAGACTGGAGACAGGAATGTGTGAGTTGTCAACTTTAACAGGGCCGATCAGATGCCAAGAAACTGAGCGTAGACTGAGCCCGAGTCCCCAGGCAGCTCCGGGATCAATGCAGCATCAGACAGGCTGCAAAGGTGACTGTCCTCCCTCCCTAAATGCACGCACGCATGCATCATCCCTTGGAGGCCTGGTTCTTACCTCGGAAGGATGACGTACGCGGTCTGACAAAGGTCTGGGACCCTTCATGCTCCGCTAAGGACAAAGGTTTTCCGCAGTAGGGACAGAATTTGAATGAGGCTTCGATACTTTTGCCACAGTCTGGACAGAAGGTGAACATGCTAGAAAACAAGAAGTGGAGGGAGGGAACAGGAAGCTGAAGGCAAAAACCAAATGCACCGCCAGTGAGTCGTCACCCACGCTCTCTGTGGTTACCAGACTGGAAAAGGGAGGAAAGTTATCTTGTTGGAGTAGACTGTCTTAGGAAATGGCCACTTTGGAAATGAGTTCCTGGCCCCTGGATCCAGTCTCCAGCCTCCAGCCTCCAGTCTCCAGCCTCCAGTCACTCCTCTCTCCCTTGTGGGCGGGGGTAGGGGGTGGGGGGTTGGTGAAAAGCAGAAAAATGCAACATTGGGTGTGCCTCTGAGTCAACGGACATCATGCAGGAGCTCTGCTCCAGGTGTGGGAGCATGGAGGGTTTTCTGCCATCATCTGTGATGTTCATTTCTTGGAACCCACGGCAGGGATGGGAGAGATGGTGAAAGCTGGCCAATCAGCCACATGCTCCCCTACACTTCCAGGACACAAAACCCCCGCCCCGGGCAGACCGGGGCCACGTGACTAGTTCTGGCCAATGGCGTGTGAGTGGAAGTCACTTCCCAGCTGAGGCTGTTAAAAGCTGGAGTGCCTTCTCCGCCCACCAGCCTGCAGCTTGGAGACCTCTGGGGGCAGCATGCTCCGGGGGGGCATAGGGGCAAAATGGAGGAGGGTGGCTTGGTCCACACTGGAATCTCAGGATCAGCAAATAAACTTATGCCACATGAAGCCACCAGGGCTTTAGTTGGTTAGAGGTATGCAGCAGGTCTCATCCTGACGTACTTAGTGAGACAGAGGAGTTCATAGCACTGTCCTCCAGGCCTTGCGTGTCTCTGGAATATTCCCTAACACTTGTCAAAATCAAGACCAAAATCACACATAGAGCCCACTACAAAGGAGGACAGGGCAGGAGTATTCATTTGCTTGGACTGCCGTCCCTAAACACCACTCCCTGGGTGGTTTCAAGGACAGGAATTAATTTTCTCAGAATTTTTGAGGCTAGAAGTCCAAGATCAAGGTGTGAGAATGGGGTGCCTGGGGGGCTTGGTCTGTTACACGTCTGACTCTTGGTTTCCACTCAGGTCATGATCTCAGGTCCTAAGACCTGAGTCCACACCCCTGCTGAGAACAGGGCCTGGCCTACGGAAAGCCTTTTATGGTAGTGGATGTTATTACCGTATCATGCCCTGTGTCCAACTTATATTTCGGTTGTTAACGTTCCCATTTTTCCCCTTCTCTGTTCATAAGTCCTGAGCCTCGCAGGCCTCCCCATTTCCTCTTGGTGCTGACTTATGGAATTCTAGTGCTTGCCCTTGAAAACCCCACGCCATCCAGACAGTGAATGAAAGAAATCTCAGCCAGAGGGGACAAGGGTTCCTCTTCCTGTGGGTCTGCAGAAAAGCAGGAACCATTTTTTTCCTGTGGGAAAGAGTTGCTCTTCCTTCATTTCACACAAACAAGTGGTGTATGACACCAGACACCAAAGACTGTTGCCAAGTATCCTTCAGCCTCGATGAAACCTGTAATTCTGACCGGTTGTGTCACTTGATAATTTGTTGTCCTCGTCATGACATTTAAAAGGACATCTCTACCTTCTCGAAGGTACAAATACTGGTGAGTATCTTTGTTAAGCTGGAGAAGTCACCTCTACTTCCCCTTTCTCCCTTTAGGCCACAACAAACCTGAAGCCTTGGTGTTGACGTTGGAGCCACAAGATCAAGATTGCCCAGAGGGTGGCTACCCTGAGGAGCTGTTCCAGACTTTGTTTTTAGTGAGAAACTTGTATTTGGGTTAAGCCACTGAGATTTGGGGGCTGCTGCTACTGCAGCATAGTCTAGCCTCAACTGACTACCATACAAGGACTTTACTAGGTTACTTATGAAACTAGAAATATGAAAACCCAGGGATGCCTGGGTGGCTCAGTCGGTGAAGCGGCTGCCTTCGGCTCAGGTCATGATCTCAGGGTCCTGGGATTGAGTCCTGGAACGGGCTCCCTGCTCAGCGGGGAGTCTGCTTCTCCTGCCCCCTCTGTCCCCACCCCTGCTCATGCTCTCTCTAAAAAATAAATAAAAATTTAAAAAAATGAAAATCCATGGCATTTTTAAGTGGCTTTGCTTTATGTGGCACTTTCCCCAGTGCCAAGTGCCTTGGTTAAAGATGGCCTCTAGGGTGGGGCAAAAGTCTAACTCAGTGACCCTCCATGCCCATGATAACCTTCCTCCTGGGAGTGAAGTCTGAGAGCAGCAACATGGAGGAGATAGAATAGGAGCAGGTGTTGATGGGGAAAAGGCCTTAAAGGGCATGTCCCTGAGGGAATGGTACCTTTAAGGGGTCACGGTCTGGCCCTCAGATTCACTGGGTTGGCAACTCCATCTTAACAGTATCCTGTAAGTGGATAAAAGTGGAGAGGTTGACTCAGGCCCACTTCACATATAAGTGGAAGATAATGGTTAGTGTTTATTGATCACTGGCGACATAGCCAGCATGTGCTAAGTTCATTCATTCATTCATTCAGTAATCATTCACTGAACTCCTGATACGTGCTGACCACTGCGATACAGCAGCGAAGGCAACAAACAGGCTCCTGACCGGAGAAAGCTCACATTCTAGTGGCAGAAGGGGACATTAATAAACAAATGAGCAACAGTTTAATAGGTCAGATGAATTTAGTGCTATAGAAAACGCTCAAGAAATATGGTTGGAAGAAGGGAATCTCCAAGTGAAGTCACCAGTTGAAGATCACATGGCTAGGACTTAAACCCAAGGCTCCAACGCTCAGGGGTCTTTATCACTCATTCACCCATTTATTTTATTTACTCAACAAATATTTACTGAACATCTCTGTGTTAAGAATTACGTCCATCGGGGCGCCTGGGTGGCTCAGTGGGTTCAGCCTCTGCCTTCGGCTCAGGTCATGATCTCAGGGTCCTGGGCTCAAGCCCCGCATCGGGCTCTCTGCTCAGCGGGGAGCCTGCTTCTCCCTCTCTCTGCCTGCCTCTCTGCCTACTTGTGATCATCTCTGTGTCAAATAAACAAAATCTTAAAAAAAAAAAAAAAAGAATTGCTTCCGTCCTGGCATGTTCTCAGCCACAGCACAGCAAAAGAGCTAAAGGCTGGATTCCACCACCCCGCAGGAGGGACAGGTGTCTAGATAACCCGGATTCGCCTAGGCCCCGCCCTCAAAAGAAACCAGGGATGACGTCGTGCCAAAGAGGGGCATCTGTCAAACTCCTCACTAGCTCCGCCCACCTCCGTCGTAGTCACGACCACCAAGAGCCAACAAGTAACTTGTAGGGGTCGCAAGGGCAGGCCAGTTATCCCGGCCACCAGTAGTTTCTTTCATCCAGACCCCTGCTCCCGGGGACTCTGTCTCCCACAAAGGATCGTGCGGACGTCATAGGCACCACTACTGGACTGCGGTCAGTGGATCGGGACACCTCCCCCTGCTCCGCCTCACCTTCCCCTCACCTCTGGACTCCGTGACCGGGATAGGGAGCCAGACGGCTGCGGCCAAATTCTCCTACCCTTCCCCAAGAGTAGGACTCACCTTAGCTGTCCTACGCAAACTTCCGGATGGTGGAAAGCGCTGCGCGCGCATCCTCCACACGGAGGGAGGACAGCGTCCGCGCAGGCGCTGCTGACATCCAGATGGCCCTCGGGCTGTGCCGGGGAGAGATTATTTCCTCATCGTTCACCCCCATTCCACCCTCTTTTGGACGTTTCCTGGTTCTATTGCGCATGTGCCAACCTGGAGCCAATCATAAGGAGGGATGAAGTATGAGGCATCTTTCCGCCTATCAGAGAAAGTCCATATCATTATTTTCCCGCCTCAACTCCGCCCTTTACGTCCAAGCGTCTTTTCAGGAACTGCCCTCTCAACGCGTTCCCATGGCAATCCTCGGTCGCCTTCAGGCCCGAGTGCGCTGGTTAGGTTGTCCTTCAACAGTGTAAAAACTGAACTACAATACCCACAGGCCACCTAGCCCCGATTTTGTTTCTATTCTATTTCCCAGAGTGCTCAGCGGAACCTCTAAGGCCAAGAAGCGGGTGGAGATATAGGAAGATCAGGGAGGGAGCCCGCACAGTCTTCTGGGAAACGGAGTCTTCGAGCTGGTGCAGAGTTTCCTCAGAGGAGTAGTTTGAGGAAATTCACGCGGCGCCGGAAGTGGTTATGAGGCGCGAGTGAGAGGAGTTGGGTCGGCGTCTCCCTCCGGGCGGGAGTCGCGTCTGTTAATCCGGCGGAGCAGTTTTTCAGGTGAGGAGACGCCGAGGCTGGGGTCGCTGAGCACTCCGGAGGCTTGGGCTTTCGGTCCTTCCCGAGGGGTGTCGGAACCCTCACGGGGCGATGTCGGCAAAGGGTGCGCCGTCTTGGACGGGAAGGTGTCTAGATAGGGTCTTGAAGGCTGTCGGTTCAGAGCCTGTTCTGGGTCGGGCTCTCGCTGAAACGGTTTCCAGCCCTCACTTGAGAGGAGCGGTTAAATTTTTATTTTACTTTTGAGTGAGGAGTCTGAGGCCGAAGGAGGCGTTGAGTTGCCCAAAGTTGAAGCGGGGCCGATCTCGAGGGGCGAATGAATGGGAGCTCTTCAGGAGGTCGCACTGTTTCACATTTGAGCGCGTCTCTTGTGTGCCAGGCGCCGCGCTGTTCTCGGATTTCCTCCTGGGATCTCTGGAGCAGCGCCAAGGGCATCTCCTCGCTTTTATCGGCTCCCTTGGCAGCGTCTCGGGAATCACAATTTTTCAGAGCTTAGAAAGTTAATAGGGTGCATATTTCATAGTTAGGCAGTACCCCAGAGGGATCTGGGGCAATTCTTGGAAATTGATTATTTCTGCTGGGAAAGGCGTGTATCTTCACACTGTAGGCAGCCTGTGGCGACTCGGGTTCCGTTTTGCTGTCAGTTTATGAATAAAGTTCTGGTTTTCAGAACTTTTTTTGGTTTTTAGAATTACAGAGAGGGGACTGTGGATCTTGTAATTTGTCCCATTTTGTGCACGTGGTAACCAGACGCAGAGAGCATGAATGATCTAGATCTAGCCATGGCCCCACATGAAGAAGAAGCAAGACTTCCCAACTCCAGGGCCCAAGATTTTCAGTCCTGTAGTTGTTCAGCTCAAGTTATTCTGACAGGCTGGGTGACCGTGAGCTTCACAGTCAGGCTCCAGTTTCTTCTGTCTCGGGGCTCAGAGTGTATGAGATTTGGACAGAACGTGATGTGAAAACTGTAGACAGGTCTCAAGCAGGTCTCAGAGTCAGACAGATAAGTTAAAGGAGAGAATCCAACTGGAGGAGGACTGTGGGGGCATCAGGGAGCATGTGCCCCATCTAAGGGAGATAGCTTTAAATAGGTACCAACAGACAGCTCCGTGGGCCAAATCCTAGGAATTTTCAGAAACTGGAGATAGAATTTTTAAGCGAAATTTCCCAGTTTTCAAGTTTGAGACTACTTAATTTTCTTTCAAAATCTATCTGCCAACACTGTGGGCAAAAAAACCACATCTGTGGACCAAATTATACTTAGAAGTTGAGCCTTAACCTCGGTCATGTGAGGAAAACCACTGATGAGTCAGTGTTAGCACTTACAAGTCTGCTACACTGCCTTATCTGCAATCAAAATTTGGAAAGCCCTGGAGATCATTTTTTTCCATAAATTTGGTATCTGTTGACTGGAACTGCTAAGAGTTACAACCTTTAATTATCCTACCTATTTATACCCTTCACACGAAATATCGATGTGTTCAATTACCAAATGCTGCCTATCCCACACTGCACTGTGAAATTTAATGAAATATATTGTATATATGGGATAGCACCTTCTAAAAACATCTGAAAATTTCTGAACTTTGAAGCACATCTGGCCCCAGAGGCTTAAGACTTGTGGGCCTATCATTAAGTCCTGCTGCTTTGTGACTAGAGAGTGTTCTCATCACTCCACAGATACGTGCCAACTAGGAAGTTCACAGTGGCTACCGATGTGTAAAAAGCCCTATGCTACAGTATTTTGTATATTATGGGTCATGAAAATAGCTCAATGGGCAGTGGCCATTATATATATATATATATATATATATTTTTTTTTAATGAAGTAAAATAGAAAAGATCCTGGTATATTTTACTTTATAAGATTCACTATTATTTTATGAAGCTTTTATTCAGTTATGTGTGTGAATGAGTAGTAACGGTATATATTGTCTTTGTTCCTGTGGGTCATGGTTAAAAAAAAAAGTTGGAGAAATCTTGCTATTGTAGAATAGCAAGTTTTGGAGGCCAACTCATCTGGACTTATATCCTAGAGATGGTCATTAGAAATCCCAGAAGTGTCATCTCAGGGGTTCAATTAGACTTTGCGTTCTGTCAAAAAATGTGTAGAAAGTATTTACTGTGCTGGGTCTGAGACACCATAGTGAGCGAGACAGGAGGTCCCATCACCTTAATCAAAGGTCCCACCACCATAATTGGCATTTCTCCCAAACATGCACCCGGACTCTAACAAGCACCGAGAATGGTCATGAAGTCGCTTCGTAGGCTCTGAAGCACAGTGGAAAGGAGGGGCTGGGGGAGTTTCAATAAATACAAAATTACTGTTGTGATTCCTGCAGGGAGACTCACATTCTGCCTGGTTCTCCTACTTCTGGACATTTTGGGGCTCATCCAGCATGGCCAGGGAGTCAGCCCTCAGAGGAAGGGAGACTTTGCCCCAGCTCCCTTATCCCCCCTGCAGCCCTGTCAGTGGGGAACGTAGAGGAAAAGAAGAGAGAGCTTGAACGAGACCTCCAGCTGCTGGGCCCTAGTTGGCGGTGACTGAGGTGAGTTGAGGGCCCCTCCATCCTAACTGGTCATCCCCAGAGCGTGCACAGCTGGCCCGCCTTTATTCTGGGCTCATTTTCCTCTGGTGGCCCCCAAGTGATCCTCTTGTTATACTGTCACTGCCCTGTGCATTCCTTCCAGGAATCCTTGCTGCTTATAGGATGAAATCCACATTTCTCAGCACGATCCTGCGTGATCTGAGTCCCACCCCCTTACAGCATCTTCTCTGCTTCCCTGTGTAACCGAAACTCCCTTCTAAACTCCCTTCTCAGCCTGGTGGTAAAATGTTCCACTGTGCTTTCCAGATTCCCAGCCTCTGCTCTGGCTCCACCCTCTGCCCGAATACCCTGCCCGCCGTCACTGGCTGGTGAGCCTTCCACAGCCTTCAAGACGCAGCTCAATCCCTGCACCTTCTCTGGGCGTCAGCTCTCCCCAGCTCTGCTCTGCTCTCCTGTAGCATCCCCTGCTGCCTCCCCCCAACACAGGCCCACCTGGATGTGGTTGTCCCTGCCCCGTCTGGCAGCCCCACCACACACGGTGCTCCTTGGGACTCACCTCTGGGCCCCCAGGGACCAGCACAGGCCTGGTACACGGGAGTTCTTGAGGTGTTGCTTGAATGATGAATGAAAACCTTCCTCTCCCTGGTAAATCCTTATCCTTAAAGGCCCAACCTGAATATCTCACCCGATCAGGAAGCTTTCCCTGACTCCAAGGCAATGTTCTCATACCCTTTCCCGGCCACAGCCCTGGATACCACCCTCTGTCACAGCCCTGTCATCTCCTTATGCTTACTATCAGCATCGCTGAGTGTCCCCTCCAGGCCAGGGACGGGGTCTGACACCTCTGTGCCTCCAACCTTCTCAGAGGGGTCTGGCACACAAGAGAAATGACTGTTGAAGGAATGAATGCATGCTCTCACCTTGTCACTGTCCAGTATAAAACTCTTTGTGGCTCCCTAGTGCCCCGTGGATCAAGGCCAGGGTCTTCCCACATCCTCCATCACCATTTCAGGGGTGCTGCTGTCCCTCGAGGTTGAGGAGTCCAGGAAAGGAAGCTACTTGGACTCTCTAATCGGGCGCCTGCTGAGAAAATCTCTTTGCCTAATCCTCTCCAACAGGGTAGAGATACCAACAGTTTCAGCTACAAATAAGAGAACACTTGACTCAATCCAGTTTAAACAACCAGCAGATTCTAGCGCACATAACCGGAAAGGCCAGCGCGGGTGCTGGCTTGATCCGCCAGCTCACCCCGGTGTGATCAGGACCCAGTTTATTGTTGCCATCTCTGAACCCCACTATATGTCATCTCCATCCTTGTCCCGAAACAGCTGCCAGGACTGCATGCCTCCACGTGCCTCCTATGGGTGGGCTTTGTTCCAGGCGCTGTATCTACACACTTAGGGAACTGGCTGATGTGGTCCCTGCCGTCCTGTAGCTCACATGTTATGGGTGGGGGGATGGTGAGGGCGGGTCTGTTTGCGAGGGCTGCTGTAACAAAACTGCCTTGAACAACAGAAATTTATTGTCTTAGTTCTGGAGGCTAGAAGTCTAAGTCATGGTGTCAGCAGGGCTCCTTCGTTTTGGAGGCTGCGGGGGAGAATCCCTTCCACGCCTCTTGCGGCTTCTAGAGGGACCTGTGTTCCCTTGACTCGTGGTCACATCCCTCTGACCTCTGCTTCCGTCATCACCTTGCCTTCTCTCTCCTTTGACTCCTTCTGCCCCTCATAAGGACATTGGTCCTGACACTTAGGGCCCACATTGATCATCTGGGAGAACCACCCCATCTTAGGACCCTTAACCTGTCACACCTGGAAAGTCTTTTTTGCCATACAAGGTAACAGCTGTGAGTTCTGGGGATTAGAACGTGGATGTCTTTAGGGGATCATTATGTCTAAGGTCTAAAAGGGTATCTTAAACTTAACTTGTACCAAACCAAACTCAGACTCTGCCCTGAAACCTGCTTCTCTCACATCTCCAGAAGCTACAGCTCTGTCCTGCCAGTTGCTCAGGCTAAAATCTTAGCGATGTCTGGGCTCCTCTCTTTCACTTGCTATGTTCGGTCTCTTGGGAAATGTCAGCACCGTCATCAAAATGTCTACATCTCACCCTCCCCCATTCCTGTCTCATTTCTCACCTGTATCTTGGAATTTGTCCTTTTGCTTGTCTCCCTGCCTCTGCCCTTCCACCTTTGATCATTTTCCAGGAGGAGGAACCTGTTGAGAATATGCTTCATTAATATGCTTAAGTTTGGGAAATCTTTCTGTTGTATTTTTAAATTTAATTTAATTTTTAATTTTATTATTATATTTTCATTTTTTTTTAAGTAGACTTTATGCCCTACATGGAGCCCAACATGGGGCCTAGACTCATGACCCTGAAATCAAGACCTGAATTGAGATCAAGTTTCAGATGCTCAACTGACTGAGCCACCAAGGCATCCTGAAATTTTTGTTGTAAAATAAAGCACAAATGCAGAAACCCATGCACATCAAATGAATGACTTAGTGAAGGCAAACACCAACCGGGTTAAGAGTGAGATCTTGGCCATCCTGGAGGCCCTCAGTGGGCTATATCCCAGCCCTCTTGTGTCCCCATAAATAACCTGACTTTTGTAGTCATCATTTCCTTTAGAGAAGTTGGTGTGGGGGGGAGGTGGGGAGAGGCAGAGGGAGAAAGAGAATCTCAAGCAGACCCCATGCCCAGCATGAAGCCCAATGCTGGACTCCATCCCACCCCACTGAGATCATGACCTGAGTGGAAATCAAGAGCCAGACACCCAACCGACTGAGCCACCTAGCGCTCCTTCCTTCTGGTTTTTTGAACAATAGTTTTATTACCCAAATGCATGTCCCTGTTGCCCCATCTCTTTTTTTAATGCTTTTTTGGGGGGGTTTCTTAACATACAGGTTCCTCCTCTGTCCCGTTCTGTTCTTAGTAGTTTGTCCATTGAAGAACCAGGGCTGTTTGGCCTGTAGAATTTCTCCCAGTCTGGTTTTTTTTTTTTTTTTTTTTTTTTTTTTTTGCTGGTTACATACTTTTGCTGCCATTCAGCACGCTCTCAGTTGGTGCATGGATTCAGAGGCTTGATCAGTCTCAGCTAATCCTTTTGGCAGAACTCAGGGAGGCCCACAATGTCCGGTTCTCTCTTTCTATGATCCTGGCAGACACACTTACGCTCTCATCTCTGCATTCCTCACGGCTTGTGAGACGCTGGTGCTCTAATTCCCTTGTTCCTTTTCATTTGTTGGAATACTCTTATAAAAAGATATCTCCCTGAGGCTCCTGGGTGGCTGAGTTGGTTAGGCGTCTGACTCTTGGTTTCAGCTCAGGTCATGATCTCAGGGTTGTGAGATCGAGCCCTGCACTGGACTCTGCCCTGAGCGTGGAGTCTGCTTGAGATTCTCTCTCTCCCTCTCCTTTGGCCCCTCCCCCACTGCATACACACACTCTCTCTCTTAAAAAAAAGATACCGCCTTTCGTCTTCTATTTGGTAACCCACTGGTACAGTTCATATAGCAGAGGTGGGATAAATGCTTGATTCTTTCCTCTTATTTACCAATTTTCAATATAAGATCAGTTCCTTACTATCATCCTCTGAAGACGAGCATTTTTTTTTAAACATACCCACGTGTGTGTGTTGACTGTTAATTCTTAAGAGTTTTACAAAGCATTTTCCACAAATATCAGTAGGACTCACCCAGCCTAAATCGCGTAAGGACTAGACTTCTCTGCTGGGTGCCTGGCATGAGGCAGGCTTGGAGCAGGCGTGCAGTGGTCCCTGGCCGATGGGTGGTGCTGTGCAGACAGGCCTCGGCTCGCTTCATCCCCACAGCAGCTGTATTTTAGAGATGAGGAAACAGGGCCTTAGAGATATGGAATAACAAGATCCCACGGTTCATAAATAGCAGAACCAGAATTGGATCTGGGGGTCTGACAGACTACAGAGTCATGCCTCTAACTGGTTGGCATCCTAGGGTCACGCCGATGGGGCTCTTGCTCCTTTGCCCCCACTTAGAGAATGTGTGACTTTGGGCAGGTGAATCTGATTCTCTGGGTCTCAGTCTTTTGTAAACGGGATAATCCAGCTTTCAAGGAGGTGGTGAATGAGGACTCTTGGATGAGACATGTGATGGGGATGGAAAGGCATAGAACTGTCCTTTGGTTCCTTTGGTTGGGTCCTTCCTACGTGGTAGGAGGACTCGGTCGCTTTTTGGAGTAGCCCTATGCCATGGGGCTCATTAGTCCCATTTTACTAATGGGGTAGGAATCAGGGTTCAGAAGGGGCATGTGACTTACTTGCCAGTGGTCATCCACAGGGGAAGGTAGTGGGGCCAAGTGCCAAGCCCAGCTAGAGACTCGGGCTCCTTTCTCAGGTAAAACATCCCTGTAGGGGCACCTGGGTGTTGTAGTCGGTTAAGCTTCCAACTCTTGGTTTCGGCTCAGCTCATGATCTCGGGGTCATGGGACCGAGCTCTGTGTCGGGCTCTGGTCTCAGCGTGGAGTTTGCTTGACAGTCTCTCTTCCTTTCTTTCTGCTCCTCCCCCTCATGCTTTCTCTCTCTCAAATGAATAAATCTTAAAAAAACAAACAAACAAACAAACAACCATGCCTATGTGTGCATTGATAGGAGTCTGGAGAGAGCACACCACAGAGCCATGGGTCTTCCTGGAGATGGGGTGCTTGGGAGAAGGCTGGCACTTTTTTTTTTAAAAGATTTTATTTATTTATTTGAGAGAGTGAGAGGGGGTTGAGAGACAGAGGGAGAAGCAGACTCCCTGCTGAGCAGGGAGACTGATGCGGGGCTCCATCCCAGGACCCAGAGATCATGACCTGAGCCCAAGGCAGACACTTAATCCACTGAGCCACCCAGGGCCCCAAGGCTGGCACTTTATTGTCCATACTTCTCGAATATTGGAGGGTTTATTCTAAGTCCCTATTCACTAGGAAGTTTTCAAATTAAGAAAGATGGTGTCACTTAGAGTTGGACATTCGGGTGCCTCAAAATGGACCCAGCACTACCTCTGGGGGCTCTTGCTCCCCCTCAGAAGTCATCTGAATCTAATCAGGCCACTTGCCACACAGTTTCCCAGAGATGCAGTGGGGAGAGGATCAGCCAAATGACAGCAAGAGGAACTGTCACGTCTATAATGTGGGACCTTCAGTCAGGATGGTGGAGGAATGAAGAGGGAAGAGGGTTATGGCTGTGGACTAGAAACCTTCATGGCCATGGCAGCCCAGTGCAGGGCAAGGGCCGCTTTGGCTTCTGAGTCCAATAAGCCAGAAAAACATACTGTCGGACCCAGAGGGGTCAAATCATCGAGACTGAAAGCCAAATGGTGGTGCCAGGGGGTGGGGTGGGGGTGGGGAGTTGGTGGTTAAAGGGGACAGAGTTGGGATGCCTGGGTGGCTCAGTCGGTTAAGCCACTGCCTTCGGCTCAGGTTGTGATCCCTGGGTCCTGGGATCCAGTCCCGCATCGGGCTCCTTGCTTATCGGGGAGCCTGCTTCTCTCTCTGGTCTGCCTGCCACTCTGCCTGCTTGTGCTCTCTGACAAATGAATAAATGAATAAAATCTTAAAAAAAATAAAGGGGACAGAGTTTCCAGTTCTGCAAGACTAAGTAAGTTCTGGTGATGGCCTCATAATGTGAACGTTTAATGCCACTGGACGAAGTGGCACTTTGGTGTTGTGGGTTTTTTTGGTTTTTGTTTGTTTGTTGTTGTTTTTTACCAATTAAAAAGGGAAAAAACCACCACTGAGATGTTAGACAAATCTGCATTCAGACTTTGATTATGGTCTAGGTAGGCAGTGATTAAGGAGTTCTCTTGTAAATATTTAAGTATTCCCAGGGGAAATCAGATCCTGCCTGGGATTCATTTTGAAATATTTTGCTCTCCCTCCCCCCAAAACCTTTAATGAACAAAATAGACCAATCTTAACAGGGGTTGAAGTTGGGTGATAGGTACATGGAAGTCTGTTACCTGCAAATCTCTACTTCTGTATTTGTTTGAAAATTTTCATAAGAACTTAAAATCTTCAATGAACACTCAAAAGCGAGAGCCCCAGTAAGTAGATTTAAGCAACAGGCAGCTTTAAGTGGATTTGAGTCCTGCCTGTGTGACTTTGAGGGGATCTCACGTCCCCTCTCCAGGACTCCATATCTCACCTATAAAATATGGGGATGCCCCGGTTTCTTAAGTCTAAGGGTTCTCAGAAGATGATTTTTGTTAAAGGCCTGGTATGTTGAGAGTGGGGTGCACAGAGTGAGCCATTGGGTCCCTGCCTGACTCCAGTCCTGGTGTCACTGACGGTGTGTCACATTTCAGGAATTTGCACCTCTTGGGGATGCAGCCATGGACTTCACCTTGGACTGGGAGCACCTAGGGCTGGACCAGGGGGACCTGTTCTGGGACACAGCGCTGGACAACTACCAGAACCTTTTCCTTCTAAGTGAGTGTCCCCTCCAGCTCTGGGGGCCCAGTCACTGCCCTGCCCAGTGGCTCCTGTCCCCCAGGATAAACTCCCGGCTCCTGAGCACCAGGGAACCAGCATGACATGGCCCAACAGTGATCAGCCGGGTGGCTCTGGCCACAACCCCCACCCTGGGGACATTGGCAACGCCCTTGCTGATTGTCGGCCCTTGGGAGTGGGGGGTGTGCCCAGGCTCACTGCCACACGTCCTGGAACGCAAGGACAGTCCCTACAGCCGAGGATTATCCAACCCCAAATGTCAGGAGGTTGAGAGACCCTGATTGGCCTCCACCTGCCCCTCTGGCCTCGTCAGCACTTTCCTCTTTGTCCTCGTTGAGCTGACACACAGGGTCCTCGCATCTGCCTTCCCCTCTGCTAGACTCATCCCCTCGCTGCCCCCAGGACAGCCTGTGAGCAAGTCCTCCTCTGTCTTCTGCTCTGCTCGCCCACCTCCCCTGCACTTGCTAACTGCTCCCCTGATGCTCTGTCTCCCGAAGCTGGGACGGGTGCTCCCCGAGGGTGGGAGGACTCAACATGTAGTCGTACTCCTAGCCACGACATGGGACAGAGAAAGGACCCAGCACAGGTGGCCCAGGGGAAACCAGAGCCCTCTCCCTGTGGACTCCCACAGGATGCTTACCGAGGTGACAGCACCTGTGAAATGTCTACCAGGAAACGCGTGTTAAGGAGACCCAGCTCCCATAGTCTTTATTTGGGGGCTGGTCACAGACACGCCCTCTGCCTGGAACATGACAGGATTCTAGATTCCCAGCAGGAGAGCAGGAGTTCAGCATGACTGTGGAGGCACAGCTCATCTTGGTTCGGGAGATCGGGCACCCTCCTCCAGTCCAGGTTCCCAGACACCAGCCACGGGCCAGCCTTGCAGATTTTCTCTCAGCTCCGCTCAATGTGTGCGACACAAGCAGCTTGGCTCAGACCTCCGCGTCTTTTCTGTTTTCAAACTAGGGCCCCCGGTAAAGGCATGTGTCCCTTGACTCCCCCGCGTGCTTGTGTGCGTGTCTGAGTGGCGTACTAGCTTCCTGTGGCGGCTCCTCCTCCTGCCACGGACACCGCAGTGAGACAGTTCTTACAGTTCTGGAGGTTGGAAGTACAAAACGGGTCTGACGGGGCGAAGACCGGGGTGTTGGCAGGGCTCGATCCTCTGGGAGGCTCCGGGGAAGAGTGTTTCTCTGCCCCTTTTCAGCTTCTAGAGGCGCCTGCATTGCTTGGCTCACGGCCCCTTCATTTCAAGCTAGGAGGGGCTTTTCCTCCACTGTAGCACGGTCCCCCCGGGTATTATGACTCTGCTCCCTTCCTTGAACAGTCTGCAGAGGGCAGAGCATGGGACCGACTGGTCCGTGGGAACCCGGCATGCTCCATCCTGACCCGGCCCACGGAGGCCTCGGGTGATGTGCACTCCCTGGTGAATGCAGGAGCCACGGACAGCGGCGTAAGTACGAGCCTCTCTCCACCTGGCAGACCGCTCATTCCTCAAGAGCTGCGGCAGGTCCTTTGTATCCCCAGCCCTGGCTGTCACAGCTCTGATCGCCCTGGATTGTGACTGGGTCCCTCTCCTCCACCGGACTGGGAACCCAGCAGGGCAGGTGTCCCTGGAGTCACTCAGTGCCACGTCTGGCACTCAGGAGCAGTGTGCTGAATAAAGCACTGGCTGGGCAGGACAGCCAGAAGGTTCCCATTATGCAGCCGGCTGGCCCTCCATGTGCTGGTGGATGACAGTGCTCTTCTCTGCCTGCAGACCCCTCCAAACCCAAACTGACCTCCCAGCCAGATGGCGCCGAAGAGCAGAAGGTGCTGGAGAGAGAAAGCCCAGAATCAGCGGGCCCCAGTGAGTGGGCAGGGACGGGAGGGCGGTGGGCCTGTGGGACCTGGCCCTTTGTGTGCCACCCATCTTTGGAACTTCCGGCAGACTCAGAACGTTTATCCAGACATCTTGACCCTGGGCTGCTGAGTGTCGCTCTGCTGTGTGATGGCTTCTGTCTGCTTGTCCTGGTGGGCCTGGGACCCTCCCTCTGCGGACCTGTCTTGTCTCCGTCTACAACAGTGTTCAGCATGTGGCTGGTCTGGTGGCTTTCTTTTGTTCTCTCTTTGGTCCTTTCAGGCCCTGAGTTAGTCTGTCCACCTTCCTGCCGTGTGCCCCTTGAGCCCTGCGAACCCCCAGTCTGTTTCACCCCTCTTTGTACAGGTCTGCCCCACACGGCACGGCACGGTGGGTGGCTGCATCCGGGAATAAGCAAGCCCAGGCCTAGATGCAGCCCAGAACATTTGTTCGGCTCTCCCCTAGGCCACAGTTCCTTTGCGGGGGAGCAGGTTAGGCAGTGAGGCTGTTAACCTTGTCGAGATGTCCCCAGTGGGAAAAGGCAGAGGCAGGGGCCTTGCCTGGGAGCGCAGAAGACTTTTCTCATGGTCAGATCATTCACACAAGAAGGGCCCCTGAATCAGAGACCACAGGCTAGTGGCCGCATGGCTCAGTCTCGGCCTCCACCACCCAGTCAGGATGCAGCTTTGTTCTTGGCTCACTGCTCTTGAGCTCATGAGCTCATGAACTCGTGAGCTCGTGAACTTGGACCCTCTGTAGCCTCCTTTTGAGTGCAACAGTGTTTGTACATGGGTGACTGGCCCAGGCACAGAATCCCACCACCTTAACAATATACGCTGTTTCCAAGCATGTGTAGCCGTGCCTTTGCCAACCATATCTCTCCTCCAGCGGTAATAACTGTACTGCGTTATTATCATCTGTATCTCCTGCCCCGTTGAACAGTGCCCTTCTCCAGGAAGCAGGCCATAGCTGATGGGGGTGGTGGCAGAGACTGTCTGCTGAGAGGCTCCCCTTCCCAGTGGAGACCCCGTGGCTGCCCAGTTCCCCGCTTAACTGTCCTGGAAGTGGGCTCTTCGTTTCCTGCGATGCCGGTTCCAGCCAGGTCACCACTTTGGCCCCTTCTCCTTCATTGCCTTGAGGACAGGCTTACCGGGGAGCCATCACCCTTTCTCCCCCTTGTCTGTGTTCTCACCCTGCAGCTCCTGACATTTTTTTACCCTAGGGAACGGGAGACATTTGCATTTTACCTCTGTTTCAGACCCGGCTGAGGTCAAGAACTGTCTTCTGGACCAAGACTTCTTGGAAGAAGGACTCTCCCAGGAGATCGTGGAGACGTTTTCCAAGGATGGCCTCTGGAACTCTAGTTGGGGAAAAGCCTGTGTAGGCGAGAGTTGGTTAGATAGTTTCCTAGGAGATCCAGAAAGTTTTCTGAGGTCTGACTTTGTTACCAACAAGGAAAGTCCCACAGAAGGCAGGAGTCACGATCTCAAGGGAGACCTCGGTCCTGAGTCCCTCCTTTCCACAGGAGAGGATTCTGTGATACACAATCTTCCTGAAAAGAGCCTGGCACCAGCTACATCTCTGGAACATGGGAATGACTTTGGCTGTGACTTAGACCAGAGGAGAGACCGGCAGGAGACTGTCCAGGAAGGGGAGAAACTGTATAAATGTAGTGAATGTGGGAAGAGCTTCGGCCAGAGTTACCACCTTATCCAGCACTGGATTATTCATACTAGAGAGAAACCCACTGTGCATCAAGAGTATGAGGAAGGTTTCAGCCAGAGTTCTTGCCTTTTTGTGCCTCTGATGACTCACACAGGCTACAGATCCCGTGTGTGTACCAAGTATGGGAAGACTTCTGGTCAGAATACACACCACCTGTGGCATCAGAAAAGTCACACTGGAGAAAAACCACCTAAGAATGAAGATGGTGACCAGCCGTCGGATCTCAGCTTACAGCCTGCTGAGCATCAGAAAACCCACACAGGGAGTCAGTCCTACAGATGCAGTGAGTGTGGCAAGACTTTCAGCCGCAACTTTAACCTTACGCAGCATCAGAAGACCCACACCCGGAAACGCTATGAATGTGCCAAATGCAAGGCGACCTTCAACTTCCGTAAATACCTCCTCCGACACCAGAAAATCCATGCTACAAACACTCCCTCTGAGTGTCAGGAGTGCGGGAAGGTCTTCAGGCAGAGCTTGCTGCTCGCCAAACACCAGTCTGTTCACACCGGAGAAAAGCCTTACAAGTGTGATCAGTGTGGGAAACCCTTCAGGAATATCTCAACCCTAAAGATCCACCAGAGGGTTCACAGTGGAGAGAAGCCTTACAAATGCAATGAGTGTGGGAAAACCTTCTACCGGAACACTCACCTTAATGAACATCAGAGGATTCACACTGGTTACCGGCCCTACAAATGTCACAAATGCATCAAGAGTTTCAGCCGGCCCTCCCACCTGATTCGACATCAGTCCATCCATGCCACAGAAAAGCCCTATAGCTGTGCTAAATGCAAGGAAACTTTCAGCCACAATGAACACCTTGTCCAACACCAGAAAATGCACAGCGTGGAGACCCCTTATGAGTGTCAGGAGTGTGGTGAGCACTTCATCTGCAGCTCCACCCTAACTTGCCACCAGACTGTTCACACCAGAGAAAAACAAGGACTTGGGGAGAGCGGGAGGATCTTGAATCAGGACTCAGAGCAGAGAGAGCAACCAAAGCACTTTAAGTGTAACAAATGCGAGAAAACCTTTAGCCGCAGCAAATACCTGACTCAACACGAGAGGGTTCACACCAGGGTGAAGCCCTTTGAGTGTAACCAGTGTGGAAAAGCCTTTGGCCAAAGTACACAGCTCATTCGCCACCAGAGCATCCACTCTGGGGCAAGGCGGTATGAATGTGGGAAGTGTGGGAAGGCCTTCATCCACAGCACTTCCCTCACCAAACATCAGTCTGTCCACGAGAACGAGCACCCCTTTAAATGTAATGAATGTGGAAAGACCTTCAGTGAGAGTGCACATCTTTCAGAACATTGGTTAATTCACACTGCAGAGAAACTCTTCCAGTTTAACAAGTGTGACAAAGCCTTTGCCCAAGGTAACTACCTTACTGAGGATCAGAGAGGTCATGCTAGAAAGAAGTCCTTTGAGTGTAATGAATGTGGGAAATCATTCCATCAGAGCTCATGCCTTTCTAAGCATCAGAGAGATCACACAGGTGAGAAACCCCACAAATGCCCAGACTGTGGGAAAACCTTCAGCCTGGGTGCTCACCTCACTCAACACCAGAGAGTTCACACCGGAGGAAAGCCTTATGTTTGTCAGGAATGCGGGAAAGCCTTCAGCCAGAGTTCGTGCCTTTCTGTTCACCAGCGAGTTCACACTGGAGAAAAGCCTTATGTTTGTCAGGAATGCGGGAAAGCCTTCCGCCAGCGCTCGTGCCTTTCTGTTCACCATAGAATTCACACTGGAGAAAAGCCTTATGTTTGTCAGGAATGCGGGAAAGCCTTCAGCCAGAGCTCATGCCTTTCTGTTCACCAGAGAATTCACACTGGGGAGAAGCCTTACGTGTGTGCTGAATGTGGGAAAGCCTTTGCCCAGAAAGCAAATCTGATGCAGCATGAGAGAATTCACACTGGGGAGAAGCCTTATGCCTGTAAAGTATGTGGGAAAGCCTTTGGCCTCAGTGCCCATCTCAATCAGCACCAGAGAGTTCACACCCAAGAGAAACTAGCAGTGTCAACCTTGTCAGCCCTTTGCTGCAGGTCTCAGCAGACATCAGCAAGTTCACACTTACAGGTAACAAGGAGTTAAGTAGAAAGTAACAAGTAGCAATACTTCCTACTGTTGGGTGGCAGCAAAGCCCCAGACATCTGAACATGGTTCATCTGAGTCCTAAAGTTGAAATCACATTGTAAGCTCCCTGCCCACAAATAAATACATCTCTTTATCCATAAAGAGTGATTAGACAATTTGTACACAAGTTTTATGAAAACACAGTAGTTGAGAACATGGGAATTCAGAGGTAGAGCCAGTTGGCTGATTGAAATCTCAGCTCTGACACCTGCTACCTGAGTGATCCTGGGAGAGTCATGGGACCTCCTAGGGCCTCAGCATCCTCATCTATAAAATGGGCACAAGACCTACCTCAGAGGGCTGTTGTGAGGATAAATAAATAGATGTAAATAAGCACTTAGAACTGGGTGCCCAGCACATAGTAAGTACCCACCAAATGTGAGCTACATATACTTATTAGATATAACAAATATATTAAGGGAAGAATTAGCAATCCTCTACTTACTGCAGTTAATGTTCTTGCTAATACTATGTGGTGGCTTTTATTTTTTAAAAAAGATATTTATTTATTTACTTGTGAGAGAGCATGAGCAGGGAGCCCAACCTGAAACTCGATCCTAGGACCCCGAGATCATGACCTGAGCCAAAGGTAGATGCCCAAATAACTGAGCCACACAGGTGCACCTCAATTTTTTAAGACTTTTAAGTCTTAAAATCCCCAATTTTTAAAAGACTTAAGTCTTAAAATACCCAATGTGGGGCTCAAACTCACCACCCTGAGACAAAGAGCCATTTGCTCTTCTGATTGAGCCAGTTAGGTGCCCTTGTGTCACTCTCATTTTTTTTTTTTTTTTTTTAAAGATTTTATTTATTTATTTGAGAGAGAGAGATCACAAGTAGGCAGAGAGGCAGGCAGAGAGAGAGAGAGGGAAGCAGGCTCCCTGCTGAGCAGAGAGCCCGATGCGGGACTCGATCCCAGGACCCTGAGATCGTGACCTGAGCCAAAGGCAGAGGCTTAACCCACTGAGCCACCCAGGTGCCCCTCACTCTCATTTTTTTAGATAGTTTTTTTTTTAAGATTTTATTTATTTTAGAGAGAGTGAGTGGGAGGGCAAGGAAGAGAGAATCTAAAGCAGACTCCACACTGACTGCAGAGCCTGATGCAGGGCTTGATCCCACAACCCTGAGATCACAACCTGAGCCAAAACCAAGAGTTGGATGGTCAACTAGCTGAGCCATCCAGGTGCCCCATATAGCTTTCATTTTTTAAAGTTTTCTCCAAAATGGCCCTGGCTAAATTTAGTTCCCAAAACCCAGCACCTTGCTCTTTTCTTTAAAAAAAGTCTAGGCTTTTCCTTCCCTTTGCTCTGTCATACTTTCTTAACTAAACCACAGAACCTAAGAAGAGCATGTAAACTAACACCAAATAGCTAGAACTTTCCACTCCTCTAACCTCCCAAACCTCCCACTCAGAAGGACACCCTCCCACATATCCATGTCACCTCTTCCCATAATTCCCTTCCCCCATTTAAAGTTGGTTATACAGTATGAGACCCAGTTTGCTGTGGGAGTTAGTGGTACTGGAAGCAGTAGGATTCATTTGGGAAAGCTGCATTGTATATTGCCACATGGTTCAAGAAGATGTGCTTGATGGTGGAAATTGTGGTATATGGCAATGACTGCTAGAATGTTCCTCATGTACCATTTGTTCAAGCCAGGTGCTTTGTCAGGCTCCAGGGTAGGGAATACCAATGTGGTAAGCCCTGCTCTTGCCTTGAAACTTCTGGAATCAAAGGAAAGTAGAGGGCCCCATTTCCACAGAGAGGTACCATTCATGTACAAGTGACATCTTAAAATGCCACATTGCCTCATGTCACAGCAAGTTCTGGGACCATGGAGGAGTGCTAGAGAGCCCAGAGAGGACACCATCCTTCCTGTTAGAACTTCAGGTCAGCTGTTTGCCAGGCCTGTTCTACAGCTGAGACACATGAAACCACATGGCTCCCTCTTGATGACACCTTCTCAGCTCTGGGTTTTTGTGTCCCACCCACTGAATGACCAGTGACAGGTTTCCTGAAGCACAAACAGAATCTAATGAAGACACTGACACTGGATATCTTTCATGTTTTTGGTGCTAAAAAGCTTAGGAGTATGTGCTCCGTGCTCTTGAGCTTTTTAAACCTTGCACCTTGTGTTCTGCTGGTTGATTGTTATTGTTGAAACTGGGAACGGACTGGCTGACCACTGGGCCCGCACCACAGTGGGGAACATACTAATTTTCAAATGGCCAGAACAGCGAGCTCGCTGCATGTGGTCCCCACCCTCCAATCACTGTGTAGTCTCCGCAATGGGCCTGTTCTCTACCAAAGGGGCAGTGCAGAGGCAGAAACTTGAACTGATGAGTGTGTTCAACGAGAGTTTTGACACCAGAGAGAGAGGCCAGAGGCCCTGTGGAAAACTGGCAGCCATGCTGGGGGGCAGACTCTGTAACTACTGACCTGTATTGCTGTGGGCCAGTGTGGAGGTGCTCTTCATGTGTGCATGTTCGTTCTCTGATTAAAGTTTTGTCTAAAAAGTGTTGGTTTCTTCTTTCAGCCTGATGCCATGTACCTTACCAGATGCTGGGCACACGAGGGCCTCCATGCCAGCCAAGTGCTTATGTTCTGGAGGAGGAAGGCTTCTCAGGGTGAAAACTGCCCCTTGAGAGGGGATGGTTATGTCTGTTGTCCGCAAGTGTGGGTGGGGCATGGAGATCCGGGAGCCACACAATTTCCACTGGTCCTCAGATACCTCGTCAGACCACACTTCATTCGAGTGCAATCTTGACTGAGGAGGAAACATGGACCTCATGTCCTTCACTCCTCTCTAGTTACAAAGACATAGGCCTCAGGTTCAGGCAACCACTGCAGCTACAAATTAATTGTTATTTTCCCTTCAGTATTTTAGTTCCTTTCTCCCCCTTTTTCCTTTACTGACAAGAGATACTAGTTTCCCACTCATGGCAATATAGAAAGTCCTCCTCAAAAAGAAATCGATTTAGGGGTGCCTGGGTGGTGTGGGTAAGGGCCTGACTCTTGATTTTTGGCTCAGGTCATGATCTCAGGGTCCTGAGATCAAGCCCCATGTCACGCTCCATGCTCATGGCCATGACTCATTACAGCGAAATCACACAGAGCAAAATCAGCAAAGGGATAAGGCCCATGGGATGAAGTCCAGGGGGAGACCATGCCGGCTTCCAGAATCCTCTCCCCACAGAGCCACACAAGCCACATTAATTCTGCCAGCAGTGAGGTGTGACAATGCGTGTGGAATGTTCTCTACCAGAGATGCTCAGCAGAGACCCAGTCATCACCCAGAGTTTGTACTGGGGGTTGGTCCCCTAGATGCCCTTGGCCTGGGATGCACCAAAATTAGAGACTCCCAGAAGGAAAGCAGATGTTTAGCAGCAACCATATTAAAAAGTCACCTATCGTGTGATTCCACTTATATGAAACTTCCAGAATAGGTAAATCCATAGAGACAGCAGATCACTGGCTGCCAGGCGCAGGGTTGTGGAGAAAGGGGAGTAAATGCTTAATGGGGAGGGGGTCTCCTTTTGGGGTGATGTAAATGCCTCAGATCTAGATAGTGGGGATGGTCGCACAACACTGTGAGTGTACAGCGTGGGCTGTGTGCCCCATACAGCAAAGGTGAACAAAAAAACTCAGTATAAATATAATGACAATGCCAAACACTCAGGCATGACCCCTGCACTCTTAAGGACATAAAAATAAGTATAAGTTTGTTGTTAGGGGCCCATGGCACTTAGTCCTCCCAGGGTTATGTGACACTTCAGTGACAGGCTGCTTGTGAAGAGTGTGGGCCAGGGCCTGGCCCCCATGCGTGGCCCAAGATGGCTCAGGCCCACCCAGGGAGCTGGGAAGAGCTGATGGTGCCCTTCGTGTTTCTGTGAGATGCCCCCAGTTGTGCCAGTGAACTCTCCTATGGTTTTGTCAGAAGAAACCATTAATATTCTCCTGGTCCTGAGACTTGCTACACAGCGGAGACTAAAATCTGCATGTTGTGGGGAGGCTGGGTGACTCAGTCAGGTAAGCATTTGACTCTTGATTTCAGCTTAGGTTAGGATCTCAGGGTTGTGGGATCAAGCCTGGTGTCTGGCTCTGTGCTGGGCCAAGTGGAATCTACTTGGGATTCTCTTTCTCCCTTTCCCTTGGCCCCTCCCCCTGCTCATGTTTTCTCCCTCTCTCTCTCTCTCTCTTTCTCTCTCAAAATAAAAAATAAAATAAAATTTACATGCTGTGAACTCTAGCATGAAATGGACTTATTTCTGTGTCTCGGTTTTAGTCTCCTTTTCTACCTACTAGCTGTGGGACCACTAGTGAGTCACTTGGCTCCTCTGGGCCTCAGTTTCTGCATCTGTGGAGTGGGTGACACTACAGCCCTCCCCCATAGGACTGAAGTGCAGTCTTTACACTTCACTGAAGCTGGGCGTTATATTCAGAAGACGCTCAGGACTTGGGCTGGACTCTCAAAGTGTGAGCTAGGACATAGAGTTCTGTCTCAAGCAAACCCTTTGTTGTGGTCCATTTGAGGCAAGTGGTTCAAATGACCTTTTATTGGCACTAGCTGTCTTCCTATGCTGTGTGCCCCACAGTGGCTGGGGCTTCTGTCTCATTCTCCTCTGTGTCCCCTGTGCCCAGAACCCCTGGTATACCCCAGGGCCCAACACCCACTGGTCACTGACTGCTCTGTCTTCTTGGCCCTGGGTGTGGGATGTGCCCTGCTCACTGCTCCTCTGACTGGGCTGGGTAAACCCAACCTTTGAGGGCCTTTCAGGCAAGACACACCTGAGCTCTGGACATCCACACAGCCCACCAATCTGCCTCTTCCTCCTCAGAGGTCCCTTTTTATGGAAGGGTAGAGCCCTGAGCCCACAGAGCTGAGGGAAGGAAAGAAGGAAGACCGGCCTGGCCTGCAGTCCCAGGAATGCTCGGTGCGAGACCCCCTTCCTCCATTCCATGCATGCTGGACTCTGCTGGGCTCCAGCGTTCTCAAGGCTGTTGGCAGCTTCCAGGCTCTGCCTGGTGTCGGTGAGTCCCTGGCCATGAGCCACCTTGGGTCTGAAGGGGTAGGTGCAGGAGTTTACCACGGGACTGGGAGTCAGCCAATCTGCCCTCTGCCTACTTCCTGCCTGTGGGACTTTGGGTAGCATCACCTCTCCATGCCTCAGTTTTCTGCATCTATATAACAGGTATGATATATGTGCTGCCAAAGCAAGCACTATAATGGGTATGAAAGCACACAAGGTAACATGAGGATATCACCAAGCACACAGGTTGTAAGCACTCCTTAAACGTGTAGTTTCCAC